>NW_009633011.1:8378-30561 GCF_000690535.1 Cariama cristata | reverse complement strand
AGCAGGCTAAAATAATGAGATGCTTTTTGTATTATAATCAATGGATAGTGGTCATAAGTTTATAGGAGTGCAGTTTAGGATAAACTACAGAAGGTGTCTTAAAATGCCCTGTTATTGTATATTTTGTGAACACTGTTTACATAGTATACATGGTGGAATAAAGAAATTTCTAATGAGAAATTTTCTTATATATTGAGAGAATTGTTGCAGATTCGTACATTTAATACTCAAAGCTTCAGTGATAGTAGTCCAGTAGGCCTCCATCAGGTTGTTGTTTCAGATGCATGAAACTAATGATTTTATTATTTTATTTACTATTTTAAAAACTTCTTTCATAGTAGGGTATTAAAATTAAACTATGGTAGTAAGTGATACATCAGCATAAATAGCGAAATAGAGTAACTTTGTATATTGAGAGATTCTTGAATACATCTTGGGAATTAACTCTTTTGTACCAAATCGGGAAAGCATCTAAATAGTGTATAGACTAAATGATATAACCATGAAATTATTGGATACAAATTTTGGCCGTTATCATAATAAACAGTTATTATTATAGTTTATGAGTCCCTTAAATATTTTCTATCTTTTTTATATCTTACAAATTAAGAGAGAAATATGATCATGAAATAACAAATATGGATTCTATTTCAAAAATATGTCAGCTTGACAAGAGAAAGGGAAATAAATTGATGTCTTATGATTGCTCATTGTTTTAATTCCATATTAATTTGTCATTCTTCTAACCATCTTTCTTGGTTAGATTGCATGGGGATGATATGTGCTATAGAAAGACTGTGTACTACATGTACTCAGAAAGACTTCAGTATTTCAGTTAATGTTTTCTCATCATATGCTGCTATTTGGCTCACAAGTGTTAAATTCTTTCTTCATTTTTACTTTTTTGGAAGTGGAAGAACCTTTATTTTTTTCTCTAACTTAGTGGCAGGATAACCACAACCTACTGGTTTATTCTGCATGACAGATCTTTAGCACGTCATGGCACAGCTCAGAGAAGCTAGAGTTCTGCTCTCACCTCTGATCTTGCAATGTCAGCCTTTGCATACAGGATTTTCAGACCTCATTGTTATTGACCTCTTCTTTTCCACCATTTTCTCCAGTTTAAAGTGTAATTTTTGATTTTTGCAATTACATTGCCTTCTAGAAAATGGAACTCCTGAAGGAAAAAGCATTTGCTTAGGGAAAGTAAGATTGGTTTAAACACTTCTAGGACTCTTAAACAATAACGTAATTTTTAATATTTCTAAATATTCACCCAAAAACTTAGCCAAAAGATTTAAAATGAGATTACTAGTAATATATGAATATTTATATTTGGGATTGGCAATAGAGGACAAATAATCTTTTCAGTAAAAGTGATCATGCTCTTGCTTTGGGGACAGTGGACAATAAAAAAGAAAACGTTGTGCCATATTTATTTTGAAACTAGCTTGCCCTGCATTTATTTTGAAGCTGGGTACCATCCATTGGGGAAATTGTAATAGGAACACAGCAGTTCATATAAATAGCAAGGATGAAATGAAAAATGAAAGCCTCAACAATAATGCGAGAAACTTTCTTTCCGGACTGCAAGGATTTGTTACATTCAGAGAAGGTGGACTCTTTATCTTCTGTCAACAAGCTGTTGTTAAAATGGATGGGTTATTTTTTAAGTTACAATTAACTGATTCTGTCTTGAAACATACGTCATAACTACCAATCAAGTTAAGTATTTTGTGTTATGAGGCACTATCTTTAGCATCATGAAAGCAAACTGATATGGTAATAAGTAATTTCTAAACTAGATTTCAGAAAAAACTATTTTTGAGATGAATAATACAAAATGCTGTCTTTTAATAGTTGTTATCTATGTAGAGAAAAATGACAACATGAAATGTAGGAAGGCATGTCTTAAAATGTTCATTTGCATTCTGTTCTCAATACAAAGGCATTGCTAAGAATAGAATTTGCCCTCATATATTTAACACTAAGCTTTTATTGGTTCTACCACACTATCATTCCATTGAATGGTTTGCTTTCTATATTAAATTTAATTTGGAATAAAGTTCTGCTGTTTCAGATTTTTCTAGAGGAAGAACATAGCTTATTTGATTTTGAAGCTTTGTTGTTTTGTTTTATTTTTTAATGAGTCAGCCTTAAAATTACAAGTGATTCATGTAAAAGCTTTCTGTAAAAAAATAGCATGAAGTGTTTTATTGCTTATTCTCAGTATGTGTATATTTGTTACAAGCTGACTACATGTAATTTTCTTCTGACAACCTGTCTGTAATTACAGTTGATTTTGCTGTTAAGGTTTTCCTTGCTGATTAAAAAAAAAGTTGTAATTTATAAAAGAAGTTTTATATACAGTGTTACATGATGGTTTTCTGGTTTTCTTCCCCAAGCATTGTTAAGTTCCTGCAGGATATATTATTAAAACCATTTTTTATGCATGGTTATTTTGGAGGAGCTCTTGGAATTTTTTTATTTATTGTTTCTGATCAGCCTTTTATAATGATATCTAAAAGTATGCTATGTTCTCTGAATGGCCAGCGACAACTATCTTGTATTTATCTCCATGTTTTCCAATAATCTAACACAGTTTCTATGTGGGTCCAAAAATCATTATGCAGGAGTTTGGGGTTTTTTAGTTTGCTATTGGATGTACTGAGAAATTTTACATAATTGTATGGATCATATTCTGAAAGAGATTATGCATAGTATCCATATAATTCTGAGAAATTTCTTAATAAAATTTACTACATAAAATTACATAAGACTGTCTACTATCTGTTAACAGCATTAAGTTCCAGCATAACCAGATCCCAAATCCCTGTTTGTTAATGTCTTTGTTATTAGCTAGCAAAATAGAAATAGGATGTTTATTTTATTGCAGTTGTAATTGCTTTTAGATTTGTATTCCTTCTGTTTGGACAAATAACATTTCATTTTTAATCCTTTGAATTAGTATTAAGTATTCTATATGTTGAGCTACACAATGTAGTAGTTTCCTCAGCTTGATGTCCTGCAAGTTGGGATTCTGTAGAACACAAGTTGTACATCGCTTGTAAACCTATTGACCTATGTATTGTTTATAGAGTGGAAAATCATTTGCCTACACATGTATAACTGTTATTTGAGTTCCTGGAACTGCCTTTAATTATCTTAGAATCATAGAATTGTTATGGTTGGAAGAGACCTCAGAGATCATCAAATCCAACTTGTCTACCTAATGCCACCATGCCCACTAAACCATGTCTCGAAGCACCACATCTAAATGTTTTTTGAACACCTCCAGGGATGATGAGTCCACCACCTCCCTGGGGAGCCTGTTCCAATGCTTAACAACTCTTACAGTGAAGAAATTCTTCCTAATATCCAACCTAAACCTCCCCTAGCGCAACTTGAGGCCATTTGTTCTTGTCCTATCGCTAGTTATTGGGGAGAAGAAACCAACCCCTGCCTCGCTACAACCTCCTTTCAGGTAGTTGTAGAGAGCGATAAGGTCTCCCCTTAGCCTCCTCTTCTCCAGGCTAAACAACCCCAGCTCCCTCAGCTGCTCCTCATCAGACTTGTGCTCCAGACCCTTCACCAGCTTTGTTGCTGCTCTTTGGACACATTCTTGATCCCTTCCACATGAATCCAAGGAAAAGAACTGACCTTAAAGGCAGTCCTTTCTAGCTATATGTAACATACTAGAGATGATCCCTGTTCTAAAGTTATATTTTGAAGAATTATCTTTCATATTTAATGATTAAATATGCCTGAAACAAGAAGACCATAAAGTAAATGCTCTTTTAAATGGAAAAAAAAGCTCTGTGTGTGTGTGAGAACAGTTTCAAGTAATTATGTGAGAAGTTAAATATTCTTAAATCAGCAATTGTTAGAAATTATTATCAGGATACTGATGTTAGACCTTTTATTATTACTCAAGACTTACCAGGTGCAAATGTTATGATCTGGACTGAGAGAAAAAAAATGAAGTATAATGTTTCCCACCATAGTATAATTAGTATTAACATTAATCATGATATCCATAATTCTGCAAAATTTGGAGATGGCTTTCCTAAAAAAGTGCTTCATACAGTCTGGGATTGGGGATCTTAAAATAACAAAAGAAAACAAAAAAAACCCCTTCGTTTCAGTGGAAAGCTCCACAATAAATCAAGAATTTAATTTCTTGGTCATATTATTCATTTATTTTGAATAGGCTTGTTATTTATAAATAACTAGGAAATAAGATGGTAGATGCAGAAAAAGACTGAGAGGGGCAGACTTGAAAACCTATAAAGCTTGTTGTCTATTGTTCTATATGTAACTTGTTAAGATTCTTCCCTTGAAATTTATTTTCTTCTGGTCACCAAAAGGAGCTCAAAAGATGTGTGTTAAATTCTCTAAAGGAAGCATGTGGAAAATCCAGTTTTGCCTCTCCCTGATCTTGTCATAAATTTCAAAATTAATAACTGTACTTGGTTGAAATTATGGATGCAGTTGCTTTAATGAATCTGGTAAATGCTTAAGGTAACATTAATCCTAGAAAGTAGATATCCTTAGTATTTGCTTATACTGTTCTGGGCAATAGGTGCGTTTTTCCTCTTTCAGATTTCAGTTTGTTTATGTGTATATATACTTATTTTGTTATTATTTTTTAATGCCTCTGAGAAGTTTATAAGAAAGGTAAGTAGTATCTTATTAAATTTAAAACATTTTTTTAGAAAATGTGGTTTTACTTAATTACAATAAAAATTAGGTCACAATAAGAGTCTTTGACCAAGAACAACATTTGTTCCCTTGGCAGATATTTGGCTATTGCTGTAGCCCAACATATACGTTTCATAATTTGCTTGAATATTTGCCCTTATTACTTGAACTGTAGTAACTCTTCATGTTGTTACATGATTCTGATTATAGTCCACGCAGTGCAGTGGAGTGGACTGACCTTCTCTGTCATGTTCTGTAGGCAGCTCAAGGGAGTGGTCACAGAACCCTGCTGTATGGCCATGCTATACTACTTCGACATTCATTTAGTGAAATGGTAAGTGAAAGAGCATTTACACAGAATGAGTAACATGAAACTCAAATAATTGTCTTTTTATCAAAATAAAAAATACATAAATTTGGAAGAATGTTCTTTCTAAGTTCTCTTCTGCACTAGATTAAAAAGCTTGAACAGCTTGCGGTGTCTCACCACAATGGAAGTGGCCCTTATATTTTAAATTCAGATACTTGAATCCATTTCACTCAGAAATGTAGCTGAAAAGCTCCTTTAGCCATGGATTATTTCTGTGTCCTTAAGGAATCCACTTTAATGATAATTCCATTAGCAAATTGCTGCTGTAACAAATGAATTTGTTGTGATATGTGTTATTTTTTCCATCATATTTTGTAAGATAAGGTGTTCCTTTCAACATCCCATAGTTCACAGAAACTATGTCCACAAACATGCTATCTTCAGGCTGCCTTGTATAAACTTTGTTTCACTACATTGTACAACTGGAAAATTTTAACTGCTCTGGATCTTTGACTTATTAGGGCCCGTGTAAGTATACCTAATAGGAGGTTAAAGAAACGAGAAGTCAAGAAAACATCTTCCCTCCTTTTTCCTGTACTACAAGACTCTACATTAGTCTTCAAACTCTGTTACTTATGTTTCTGAGCTATACAAATGGTAATTGCCTTGATATACCAGAGTTGCAAGTACGATTACTACCTTTTGACATGTTTGCTATGTTTTCATGAAGCAACCATTTTGCTGTAATGTTGTAATAAGATGTTTACCTGTTCCTGTCTGATGAGCTATGTGAAACTTTGGAAGGTAGGAGCTAAATTGCACAGAGAAATACGTGCTGAAATGGAAAAGGATTTTGATGTTTTAAAGTCAGGAAGAGCTTGTATACAGATAACAACATCACACTTAACTAATTTACAAAAAATAAGCACAGGCTGATAGTAAGATGGAGTAATGTGACTGTATTAATTTGGCATGTGTGTTAATGGATACTGTTGGGTTTTTGTTTTCAATAACTTCACTGTTTTGCAGTATTTGACATGTTTAACATCATCAAGATCCCAGACAGATAAACTTGCATTTGATGTGGGACTACGAGAAAATGCAGCAGGTATGGCAAGCTATTTTTGAAGGAAAGCATGTCACACATTTCTGGTTTTGGCAGAGGCGTTGAGATTAATGGCACTGTAAGCTTATGAATGTCATGTTTATGTGTTCATTAGAAGTAAGGTGACTGAAAGGAAATGACTGTCAATACTGAAGACTTTCATTAATTAGCTGACTTTGTGTAAGAATGTGAGAGTGCCTTGCTATTAAACTGAGTTACCACACCTGCAATAACACTGTTAATAATGGTCAAAGTAAAACATTTCCATTGAGTAAAATAAATTTTATGCAATTGTTTACTATTTGTATGATTTGGCACTTTCAATAGAATTAGAGCATGGAAAAGCTGTATACTGGTGCATTCACACTATACATTGTAACCATGCAACAGAAGAAGTGTGCAACTTGTAATGCAGGAAAACAGAAAAAATGTAATAAGCACATTGGTAAAAGAGCTGAAGAAAAATAAAAGCATAAAGCAGAGCAAAATAATAATGGGACGGAGTGGCAGACATCCGACACAAACAAGAAACGGCGAGAAAGTTTTAAAGTCTAATTAGTAGATTTCTGGGAGTACTGCCAGTAACAGTGCTGCTGACAGAAATATAGTAAAGAAAAGATTGTGCTTCCATGAAATCACATCTAAATTATGAGATGCCACTGGGAGCTGTGTTAAATGAATTTAAGAACAACTCAGCCACAAAGAGCCACAAATAGGTTTATATGCTGCCATATACATAGTGTTAACGGTTACTGAAAGTGATGAGTACTCATCAGAAAGTAACAGGTGACTCTGTAGTACCCAGGCCCATATACATACCTTGAAGGGAAAAAATCCAAGTACATGTATACACTCCTCATTAGTGTGAAACTCCAAATAAAGAAATGCCAGTTGTATTAATATAAACTTGTGCTTTCTATTGTTTTTTTCATTATTTTGAAAACAAATTAAAATCAAAACAGACTAATTGATGATGGAGAGGCACTGCCAATGTAGGTGTTAAAATGTTTGTGGACCGTGATCTTTGAAACTTCCTTTTTAGGTGACTGGTTATCTCCCTGACCTTCTGTTCTGAATGAGGAAGTTTGTCCTTCAGTTGTTTGTAGCCATACAGAAGATGTTCTCAGACAGATATTAGCAGCCTATTTCTTGATCTTTGGTTGCTGCCTTACATGGAGACCATTTTCTTTAGGCATGTTGGTAAAAGGAATGTATGTGTTCTATCTCTCTGAAAATAGTTTCAGTGAATTCTGTCTTTATAATTTTATAGGGTTTTTTTCAGAATTATTGTGAATGGGTCTGCTTGTTCCCGTGAGGTTTTGTAACGAGTATCTTTAGTTGTCTCATACTGGTATTTGCTTAACTGTACATATACAAAGACCCTTGGACACATAGGTAAGATATAAAAAGCAACACATAAAAGGAATGCTTAGTTGTGCATTTGATAACTGCTGCATGCTTGTAAACCTCATAAACTGAACACCATAGTATCACTTCCCCTTGCCCTATTCCCTCACCCATGGATCTGTCCTATTGAATCAATTTCAGCTGCAGGAGGTATTCTTCACCTAGCAGGTATTGAGCGAAAAGCCACTGGATATTTAAAATTACTCTCTTTTAAAGATTTAGCACTTTACACTTTTAGGGATGTAACTTTTATTTATAGTCTTCTTTATAATTAGTTTCATAACCTTCAAATTTTGTTTTAAGGAGGTTTTACATGAAATTTCTTAGTTGGTCAAACAGATTTTTGTGCTTTGTTTTATGCTACCAATTTTGCCTTTGTTTAGTTTTCTCTCACTTTGCATTGCTCAATGAGAAAGCTGTATTCAACCCGTTTTCTTCAGGGTCTTAGCTAAACCCTGAAGGGTGTGAAGTTGTGGAATGAATTAGGTAATCTTCCCAGAATTGGGAGGGGTATGTGTGTGCGTGCAAAGTAATCTGTGATTTTTTTTAATGTGTAGGAGATGTTCTATTGTTGTCACCCTTAAGCTTGGCTATCCTGTAGTCCTATGGTCTGTAGTGCTAATGGAGCTGCTCCCAGAACTGATATTTGTAGTGTAGCAATATTGTAAATGGAGTATATGTTTCAAAATTCTGTATTCTACAACATAAATGTAGCTTACAGTGGAGAAGATAAAGAAGATTGTAAATTAAATATGAACATTAAGCAAAAGAAGACACAAAAGATGATCATTAACACTGAGGTAGCCATCAGCAATTTACTGGCAGTGAAAACGTAGAAGGGAGAGCAGTTCTGAGCAGTGTTTTATAAGTGATTAGTTGCTTTAAAAAAACAGGAAAAGAGAAATATCAGGTTCAGTGATGACAAAGATTGGTTGACAAAAAATTTCAAGGAAAAAAAAGTGAATTGAAAAGAGGAATGAGGTGGTTTTATAAGGCGAATGTCTTATAATACACAGTTCTTTATTATGATATTTCAATATTGTATAAAGATATCCTTAAATTTCTTGGGAGTTGTCTGTTTTGTATGCCCTTGATAAGTGTCTCTGTCCTTTAGGTGAGGCATGCTGGTGGACAATACACCCTGCTTCTAAACAAAGGTCAGAAGGAGAAAAAGTTCGAATAGGTGATGATCTTATCCTGGTCAGTGTGTCTTCTGAAAG
Source organism: Cariama cristata (assembly GCF_000690535.1). NCBI lineage: Eukaryota > Metazoa > Chordata > Aves > Cariamiformes > Cariamidae > Cariama > Cariama cristata. The sequence continues at coordinate 21,818 of NW_009633011.1, read as the reverse complement.
ATACCTGGTACGTACGTTTGTTTGTTTAGCAAGTGGACACATGATGGGAAAATTTAAAGGGTATGAGGAATTGGGGAAAATGGTGGGGATTCTTGTGAATGAATTTTTTTCTAATCTAGGAAATAATGCCTGGTTGTAACACACTTTATTTTTTTCTCAATGAAAGATTTTCCCTCCCCTAGAACAGGACTGTTTCCGTGCCTTTATCCCAAGATGTACTTCAGCATTCTCCATCTGGGGGAATTTTTATTTCTGTAAAGGTTTCTAAGCTGCAGCTGGAGTCTGCTGATTAGATTTAGAAAAGAGTTCATTTAAAAAGCAAGTGACTACTAATTTTTAAAACTATTTGTATGTTTTCTTTATTATATATTTATCTTTTGTTGAGAAATTAATATACTAAATATTTTTAAGTGCATAAATGTTTCTTTCCTGTTACTGTTGTCTTATTCAGCATCTCTCCATGTCAAATGGAAGTATTCAGGTGGATGCCTCCTTTATGCAGACACTATGGAATGTACATCCTACGTGCTCAGGAAGCAATATTACAGAAGGTTTGTAATTCTATTTATTTAGAAATGTATATACTTTAGATGACTTTGTATGCTTTTCATAAAGGGTAAAAATGAAAAAAAACCTCACCCTCAGAACATCAAATTAAAGAGCTGAATGAAAATAAAGAAAATTAGCATAGGAGTATACGTATATAGTATATAACATAGAATAACGAAAGAGAAAATAGAGAAATACAGGTAGCCGGATTAACTGAAGAAAAGCTAAATGAGTGCTGTAACTTTAGGATAGCAAAGCATAAAAAGCTGCATGAGTAGTGAAGACTGAGAGAGCAACATATGAGTTTATCGTCTTCAGTTTAATTTTGGGGAGTAGGAGCTGCAGAATACCTGAAGCCAGTACACTTAGATTTTGTATAAGATTTTCAATCATCCTGTAGCAGAGGTAACAGAAGAAGGATAAAGTTACATGCAAAATGGAAAGCAGGTTTCTCATAGTTCCTATTTCAGTCTCTTAGTTATGCTTTTTAAGGGTATTTGCTCAATATCTGTTCTGGATCTCACAGCAATGCTTTTCTGTCACTCTGTAATAGTCAATGAAAATGAGCTATCTAAATGCATCCTCTTCATCAGCCTAAATCCCACACCACAGGATCAAGATTCCTTTCTAGGTATTTAACTGCACTTTACAACCATGTATGAGGAGCATCACCTTATTCTGTTTGAGAAATGTCTTGTTCTGTAATGAAAGGCTCATCCACTCAGTATTGCCCCTTATTTCAATGTCATACTCTCATTAACACTAGCATAACAAACATTGTACTTTACCTTTGCTGTTCTCTGTTCGAAGTATCAGGCCTCCACATTCATGAATGGTAAATGTCTTTAAGTCAGGATCATTTTGTATCACTTGACCCTAAAACTAATCACTTATTATATCATAATATACAGAATCATAGGAAAAAAGCGAAGTTATAAGGGACCTGAAAGAGACATTGCATTTCCCTGGGATCAGCTATACTAAGTCTTGATAGAAGTAAACTACTCTGATGCTAAAGACTAACAGTCACTAGGCTTATCTGAACTATGGTTGGGTCCTCCTAACCCCAGGTGGTTTAAATCAGCATCCCACAGCATTTCTGTGCACTGGCCCATAAGAAACTCATCTCAGAGTGTTTGTAGGTTTTTATTTTAAGAGCATATGGGATATGGATTTTCTTTGTAATACTTTTCAGATTGCTTCTGAAAGAAGTGTATTATGCTGGAGCTGTACATTTATAAATGGCTGTCTGGTCCCCTGCCATCACGAGTCATAAAGAGAATAGAGGTTAACTGTGGAAAAGTCCCTGTGTTCTCAGGTTTCACAGGTAAAACAAAATCAAGCAAACAGAAAAGCCATCCTATAGTAAAATTAAAAACTTGTAACAGATGACAAACGTAATGAGCTACACAGAGACATAATGGAAAATCAGTGTGTCACCATTTAAGGCTGGGCCGACTCTTAAAGTGGGCAGCAGACGCTCTCTGTTAACCCCCTCCCTCCCCCCAAGAGGGGAAAGGGCGGAGAAAAGGGAGAGAGACTTATGGATTGAAATTAAAACTACTTTAATAATACAATAATAATGGGAAATAGTATAAGGTATTAATGCTAATGCTACTAATAATGGAAATAAGAGGAAAAGTATACAAAACCAATACTGAGTGTCCTGATGACGGTGGGGGAATTGCAGGCTGCAGGCCACAGCCCACAGTGGCTCAGCTGCTGCTGCAGCAGGGCAGGCACCCAGATGTCCCAGACCGGACTCCCCAGCTGACAGGAACCGGATTCAGGAATGCATGGATCAGGGTTGGAGGCAGGAGAACGAGCAGGGTCCCACAGGGATGCCAGCCATGAAAGAAGAGAGCGAGACCCTTGTGATCCCTTAGCTTTATACTCAGAATGGTGTGGATGGGATGGAATACCTCGTTGGTCAGTTTTTGGTCACCTGTCCCATCTGCACTCTTCTGCAGGTGTGACCCTTTTACGACTTCTTACTTGCTTAACAAAAGAGGGCCAGCAGTGACCTTGGATCTCATAGGGATAAGTAGAAACATGGACCTCTCTGCATACCAGTCCTACTGATACTTCCGAAGCAACTATAAACATCGAGCGTTATCAGGTCTGAAATACAGTGTCTGAAAAACATGTAGCTGTACTTTGAGAAAGTGCAGTTACTTAGAAAAGACTAACTGAAAGAAAAAAGCTCCTGAAAGGAGAAATAACCCTGTTAAGCCAAACCAGGACACAGTGGTATATTTTAGATTTCTGAAACAGCAGGGATTTGGCAGCTAGATTTCCTAAGTGGTTACAGAATCACAGAGTGATTGAGGTTGGAAGGGACCTGGTCCAGTCCTCTGCTCAAGGTGGGTCACCTAGAACAGGTTGCCCAGGACTATGTTTAGACAGGTTTTGAATACCTCCAAGGACGGAGACTCTGCAACCTCTCTGGGCAACCTGTGCCAGTGCTCAGGCACCCTCACAGTGAAAAAGTGTTTCTTGATGTTCAGATGGACCCTCCCGTGTTTCAGTTTGTGCTCATTGCCTCTGGTCCTATCACTGGGCTCCACTGAAGAGACCCTTACTCCTTCCTCTTTACATTGATGAGATCCCTCCAGAGCCTTCTCTTCTCTAGGTCAAATAGTCCTAGTTTTCTCAGGCCTTCCTGATGTTTGAGATGCACCAGTCTCTTAATCATCTCTGTGGCCCTTTGCTGTACTTGGAACCCTTGTACTGTGTAGCTCAGAACTGGACACATAATTGAAAATTGCATAATCAAAAAAAAAAAAAAAAAAAGGAGGATAGGGTTGGCGAAGCAGAGAAGTAGGTTTTCTGTGTCATTTTTTTCCCAGCTACTTAGGCTTAGGTTTAGCTGTATATTTGCTTCTCAGAATGATTTACGTGAGAGATGATCATATGTCAAAAGACTTAGCACCTTAGCTCAAGTTGAATGGACAGACTGAGAAAGGAGGATTTCCTGAGTATAAAATTGAACTGGAAGTCGGACAACGTACTTTTTCTGATGTTTGGAGTACTTTTGACGGAACATAAATATCAGGAAAGTGTATTTTTTCACATTCTTTCTTTGCTTTGACCTTTCTGTTAATTGGCAACAGAGTAATTGCCAGTTACCGTTTTCCTAATTTACAAATTTATATTGAATCAGCTGCACAGTATGAAAATTTCCTTCTACCCTTCCTCCTTTATGTGTGTTTGTTAAAAGGCATTAATTTCACTTACAAGGTCAGAACAGTTTGGACTGAGGGTCTGATGAATCATTCTCCTCCTACACCATTTTTTTCTTTTCTTGTTTTTCTGTAAGGCAAAGTGCCTGGTTTTGACCTGTAGTCTTTGTGTTAAATGGGTCGGAAAGTTAGCTTCCATTAAACTTAATCTTTAGAACTGCTAAGTGCTTTTCTGTCCTCTGTCTCCTGCTGCTGCTGTGCAGTTTTGATTTTGACACAAATTATAAATGTCAGAACAAACTGATGAACTCACCAAATTTTTTTGTATTGAGAACATTTAAATTGTATTAAGGGCGAAGAAACTGTGGTATTATATATCTGATTTGGCTTTTACCTAAAGCATTCTATTTTCAAAACAGTAATTGATGTGGAAGTTTTTATTTCCCTTTTTGTCCCAGAATCAATTTGATTTTTAGATGTTAAGAGATTGCTTTCTTTTTGTCTTCATTTTGAGAAGAAATATTTTTAACTAAAAAAAGAGATACTAAAAAAGATACTAAAAAATAATATCTTGTCATACTAAATTTGTTCTTGTTTAATTTCAGTTGAGTCAAAATTTGAAAAACAGATTTCACCTAGGTCATTTGAATTTTTTAAAATTTTTTTGAGGGTCTTATTTTCATATTGTCAGTATTTATCTAATTAATAAATATGCTTCTTCTACAGGATATCTTCTTGGTGGGCATGTAGTACGTTTTTTCCATGGCCATGATGAGTGTTTGACAATTCCATCTGCAGATCAGAATGATTCACAGCACAAGTAAGTGGTGGTGCATCTTTATACATTTCCTTCTTTCAAAAAAGAAATAGATTGTTGATTGTCAGTTGAATTTGAGGTTAGATAAGTTAAACACTCTTTATAGCAATCTTTAATTAGGTAGTGACATTATTACAAGAAGTCGAGACCTGCGAAGCAGAAAATCAGTCATGAGTTTTTTCATTGCTGAAATTCAAATATTTGATTTCAACTGAGATTTCAGGCTGTTATGTTGTCTTTAATGTGCACTACTATAAGCAGAGGTAAGCAAGCATTAGCAGGGAAGATGGTAATTGAAAAAAAAAAAGCCCTAAAAAAATCTCTGAAAGTTTGACTTCTACAATGACTTTGATATTTGATGTATTTTGCACGTTTTTGCAAGTTCTTGTTCTCTCAAATTTGATTAATACGTTAGGGTAATTAAATCATATTAGCTAGACTAAATCACTTTTGTATTAAACTTAAATCTACAGTTTTTATATATTATGTTGATTTATTATTTGAATGTAACTTTGCGTTTTGCTGATAATCAAATCAGGGCAAGCTAATAATTTTGATACACAAAAACCCCAGCGTTAAAAGTCATATTCAGCAAATAAGATCTCCATACTCGTTGTGGCAAATGAGTTATGCTTTAGGTAATATGATACCACAAGTAACATTCAGTTACGTCAAGTAAACTTTTCAGCTCTAAATTTTCCATTTTTACATTTCTGTGGAGTAAAAATGTCTCCAGAGACAAAAGAAAATCCAAAGTGAATGTCAGAAAACTTCACTTGTTGGTCAATTTCTTTATTGCTGTTCTCTTCATATATGTATAGAAAAAAAAGGTACAAAGTTTGCACTGAATGTGAAAATGTGCTCAGCTAGTATAAAAATACTAGCGAAAGTATTACGATCTAGATAGCTTGTGTGGAACAGATGTCAGATTCAGACTAATTTTATGAACAACCTAATAACCTAACAATTCTAATAAGGTTAGAATAGGTGTTGAACCTTCTCAGTATATTCAGAAATGCTGTACTTTGCTATTGCTGTTACTTATCTAGAAGTCAGATATAGTTAAAACCAAAAATAATTGTGGAGTCCTGTTGCCTTGTATGTTCTTCTTCTTAATATATGTTTGCTGTGTATTGTTCCTGCCTTAAACTCTGCTTCCATTTTCTTGCAACTATGTAAATAAAAGGGTAAAATTAAAAAATGTTTACTTTTCTGAAGGAAATCTATGTATTTATAACCCTAAAATAGGAGAGTAATGTGAATGCTATATTGAACATCTTCAAATGTGTGGTAGTGATATAATGTGCTAAGATTGTTGATTTGGAGTTGTCCTATCTTTTGGATTTGTGAGCTGCATAATAGACATAAGGCCAAGTTTGTATTGTGTCATAGTTGTAGGAGTCACGTTTACATTACACAAAACAAAATGAATACATGAAAAAAAACAAATAGTGATAGGAACAGGTGAAAAAGCTGTAGAAGATGGTTGTCTTCATTTTGATCTATTTGTTTAATCAGTTCTATGCATTCCATTAGGACTGTTAAATAAGCTCAGATTAGACAGGAGTGATAATTTCATTTTTCAGAGAACAGACATGTAATTTTCTAAAGGTTTCTGTAGAGAATGCTCCTTAATTCACACAGTGACTATTCTCTGCCAAGAATCTTAAGGTCTTTTATTACAAGCCAAGTGAAAATAGAGGGGATGGACTTCTTGGACATCAAAAAGGCAAACTTGGCAAAAACTCAGAATAAGATGATGGGTGGATGGAAGGAATTGAGGAGAAGATGAAGAAAATGTTATGTGGATAGTGTTGTGACAAAGCAACAATTCTTTTACTTGCAGTTTTGTTACTGTAAGAGCAGGTCACTAACACTAGTACAGTGTTGCATATAGAAAAAGCTGGAAAAGAGTTAAGAGAATTTAAGTAGTAGCAGAATTTAAGAAGTATAAAATGTGAACAGAGCATATCTATGGTATTCCTTCACTGAAGGAATGGTTGAGTTGGGCCAAGGAGAAATGAAGGAGGTCAAAGAAAATGGAAATGAATTACTAGTTTTGAGTTTAGCTAGGAAGAGGTCATTAGGGTCTGCCAAAAGTAACATCATTAAGGTGCATGAGACCAAAGAGGATCTAGGATGAAAATGGAAAAGAACAACTCCAGACAGTTATTGTGTATTTAGTATATTCATAGAATTGTAGAACAGCCCAGGTTGGAAGGGACCTTGAAAGATCATATGCATAGAGTCTGGAAATGAAGGTGAATTGATCGCTAGTTTTTTTTGTTGTCATTTTGTATTTTGATTCTATAGTATCAAAAACATTATTATGGAAGACAAGATGTGTAGGAAATGCTACCACCTTTACTAGGAGGGTTACATATTCGTACTCTTCTGGTGCATTATCATTTAGAAATTTTTGAAATCACATGTGTATTTTAAAATATGATGCCTAAATAATGTACAGGTGTAGCTCTATGGCTCCACCATCTTATAAAGATACTGGATGCAAATGGTTTGTCACACTCCAGTATACTTCATGTTAACATATAGATTTTTCCTGGTATATATTGGTGTTGATCAAGAAGCAGGATATCAGAAAAATTAAAACTTTAAGTGTTCTCAGTAGAAGAGAAGTTGTAGAAACAGTTGCTCAGATAACAAAACCAAAATTTTCATTTCACAAGTTGAGTTCCAGGTCCCATAGTTCACGAGAACAATGCTAAACAGATTGATTTATTTATTTTTTGCCTGTTGAAAAAGGAAAAGAATTTGACAATTTGAAAAACCAGTTACAATTCTGCATTTCAAAATGCTACTTTAGTTCACAATAGACTGTATAACAGCTAGGTTATGACATTTTTATGTATGCATGTGCAGCATTCAGTCAAGTGCCACAGCAGGAAGGCAGATTTTATATTCTCTTGCTGCACATTTTTTTCAGATACGTAAGTAAAGTAGAAGGTCCAGCTCCCATGCGTGCTTGGTTGGATTAGTCCTGTTCACAGGAATACATGCAAGAAAGTTTTTCATCTTTCAGTAATCATTCATGTTTTGTCATCCGAACACCAGACCTTGTATAACGTTTCTCATATACAATGGATATAGGAAATGCAGTGGATAATAATAAAAGTCTTGATCTGAAACTCAGGATACATAGAACCTTTTTTTTTTTTTTTAATAATAAAAACCTTTCTCTACTGTACTACTAGATTTTTTTGTTGTTTTTTGTGAGGTGCAAACAAGGTAATTTCGTAAGAACCAAATTACAATTTGAACATTTTGGGTTTGTACCTTAATCACATTATGATACAGTCATTTTTCATTCTGTGTTATTCAGTTTGACTGTCTTTATGGTTTGGAGTCAGTTCCAGTTATTTTAATTAAACAAGGAACAGTGGAACTGTTTTCTTTGTATTTCTTCACCCCTTCTTTTATTTGGGAAAGGAAAGAACAGGTTATATGAATTTCCGTTCTTACCTCTGACAAAGCTACAACAAAATCTATCATTAGAAATTGTTGAAAAGATTTAAGAATACATGTGAATTAAATAATCTTGCTGAAATGTTTAACCAACCTCTCCTTTAGTTATCAATAAATAAATATATGAACAGGAAGAACCACTGCCAGAAAAGTGTAGAAATACAAAAAAGGCTGTCTGCTTATATTGCTCTAAGAAAAATTAAAGAACCCAACAAACTTTGGAAGTTTGCTGTGCTTTTGAAAAGAAGCTAGTGCATCAGTTTGTTTTGCATCTAGACTAATTTTACTTGTATGCCTGAACCCTTCCCTCTTGCTCAAATTATGAAGGAACGTACTGCAGTATATTACAATTATTAAGAATATGATTTTCTTATTGGTGTCTGCCTGGAGAGCTCAGTTTCTGACCACACTCACAGTTTACACATAGATGTTGTCATGTCACTCTTTCAAATGAAGAAGTAGGCATAGCAAAAACTAATTGTGTCATCCTCTAGTACTGTTTTGCTGTGTAAACAGATTTCTGTTCAGTTAGAACATCCACTGAGCATTTGCTACCAGTAACAGAATGTTCAATTTATGGTATAATGATGGTGCAATAAACCCTTACATAGTACAGTATGGAGGACAGCTTGGGAGTCACATGGTGAAAGCAAGGCCTTCAATCTAATATGGTTTCCCAATAGCAGTAATGTTGCAGATAGTAGCCTAAAAATGTGTAAAAGAAATTAAATTTACTTAGTCAAGACATTCTTATAATATCTTGAAATAGGTAAGGCACACATCAAACTTCCCAAATTATTATTATAACTAAATAAAGTATTTGATTAGGAGATTATTACATCCTACATTCTTACTGTTGCAGAATGTAACAATTAGAATTATTATTAAAAATTATTATTAATTTATTTAAAAAAGTTTCTATGTATACTGAGCTTCAGATCAAGACTTTTTCTATTATCCATTGTATTTCCTATATCCATTATATATGAGAAAGGTTATACAAATTCTGGCACTTAGATGACAAGACATGAATGATTACTAAAAGATAAAAAACCTTCTTGCATGTATTCCTGTGAACAGACCTAATCCACTATAGTTTATATTTGTTTGTACTTGATTATTGAGTAGAATGTTACTTTCAGCACTAAAATGCATCACTAACCCCTGGCCAGTAAATCAGGAAAACTGTATTATACTAAAGGCTGAATCCCTTCACTTCCTGTTTTTTATTTCTCTGGGTATCCTAAAACTAATAACTAATTTTATCTGTATTATCTGGTTTGTAAGGATTATAATACAAAATTTTTGTTTTATCACCACCTTTTTTGTCTTTTAATAAGAACGCTAGGAGTAATTCTAGGAATGAAGTCTCTGATGTCGTATTCTGATGTCGTATTCATGCAGATAATTATTAATGTATGCAAATATGTATACTTATTTTAATATTGTGTTTATATGTATTTAAGAACATTAGTAGTTTAGATTAATCTCTTGAGAACTGTATGAATTACATATTTTTATGACTGATTAAGTAACACCTAAGTTTCTCAACCACTTTGAAGGCAAAGTATTTTATCAACTCCAAGGGTAAATAGCTTAATAGCAATAGCCTAACTTCCCTGGGACATTTGGATTGTGTTTTGAGCTCTCACTGATGAGTAGGAATCTTCTGTCCGTTCAACTCCATCTGTTTAGCTGGGGTAAAGAAGTAAGTCCTATGCAGTTTACAGAGGAGTAAGTCATAAATACTGTGTAGCACAAATAAATGCAAGAGGATGATATTCTGAATCTTTTCTGTAGGAAAGTACTTTATGAAACCAGAGGAGCTGGCGTTCAAGCAAGGTCTTTGTGGAGAGTAGAACCCCTTCGAATAAGGTACTGGTATTTTTTGAACTTTTTCTAGCAGCTCTTGTTATGTTAAAAGCAATTCAACTGTTACAGACCCTTGAGGCAGAACATGAATAATATATTTGTCCTGCTGTATGATGTATGTTAGTATGTTCAATGTCAGTAATAAAAAATAATATACCATGATATAGTCATACGGGGAATGTCAGTATTTTATATTTTAAGCCTTTTTTTTGTCTGTGTCCCATATCAAAAGCGGTGTTGCTTGTGAGATATGTCTGCATGAGACATTACTTCTGTCCAAAAGTAAAATGCTTTCCTAGTTTTCGCTTGGAATTTTAGAAGCATGGGTGGAAATCAGAACAGCAATATCCTTAATATCCTTCTTAATATCCTTTGTGGGTGTCTTTTTTTTTTTTTTTTTTTAATTTAGACTTCATCTCCCTCCTAAATGGTTAATTACCTGTTAACTTGTTGCAAGAGAAATTTCAATATATACTCTAACAGTAGGGTATACATGTTTTAACTTTGATGGCCTTCTGAACTATATGTTTGTTTTACTCTTGGTGTGTTTTTGATTGCAAATGAAATACCCTCATAACTTTGAGAGATGTAGGGTAGTTCTTTGGAATGTTGAGTCTTTACTTATGTTTAATTCGTTTGTTTAGGCAGTCAACTGAAGTACAGTAGTTAATTTACACTTTAGTATTTTTCAGAAACAGGTAAGATTTTTTTAGGAACACAATATGTGACACCCTAATAAAACAGAGAGGGGGTACAGAAACAAGAAAATTAAAGCTGTACTTCTTTCCAAGGTTCCCTTTGCAAATGTATTAACAGTTTTGCATCTGTTTTAATGCAAATACTGAAATCAAAAGCAAAAAGGAATATATATCGCACATCCTGTTTTCTGAACCTCCTTTAAACCCAAAATAGAAATATTAGTTTTGCTTACTACATAAATTATTTTTTGATGTCTCATATGTTTAGCTGGAGTGGAAGTAACATCAGATGGGGCCAGCCTTTCCGTCTTCGACATATTACAACAGGAAAGTACTTGGCTCTGAATGAAGATGAAGGACTTGCAATGTTAGACAGAGAAAAGTCAGACACAACATCTACTGCCTTTTGTTTTAGAGCTTCAAAGGTAAATAACATCAATGCAGATTTATCTTAAATGTGGAGCACTCAAATACTAGATCTGTGTTGGTTTAATGACTTTATAAATTATTTGTGATTTCTAAATTGAAGCAATTGACAGGGATTATACATTTAAAACACAAAGATAAACAACCTGAGTGGAGAGTAACAAAGGTTTTCTTGAGGAAAAATAGGGATGATGAATAAATTTTAGAGTAAACTGAACTGTTAACAGGTTCGAAAACAAGATTGAAATCTAATACGATGCAAGATACAATGGTTTAATATGAATGCTTTAATCATTATAGAATTATTTTAGTTGGACAGAATCTCATTAGAATGTTATTTATTCCAACTCTATGAGTTGGAATTGAATTCAGTTGAATTCAGTTCAGTTGGGCAAAATTCCTCCCTTGCCTTGCTTTGGCAGCATGTTGATAGGTGAATTGCAAGGAAAACGTAGTCAGTGATTTCTAAACCGTATGTTTTCAAACTATGCTTTTTAGTGAGCTGCTAGTTGCATGCTACTAGCTTTTTCATCGTTTCCAGCTGAGAAAAACAGTACGAGTAAGAGAGAATGAAGAATGGGTATGGAGGTAGGCGAAATTAATAACTTTTTTCCAGAAAGTGGAAGGTTTTTGCACCAAAGATGATGAAAAGTTTGTATGTGCTTTTATGATATTACTTATAAATAGTTGCCATAGCTGCTACAATTGAGTTTTTTATTAAGTATGAGAAGTTAAAAATTCTATGTAATTCTGAATGCTGTATGGTCCCTGAAGAGCAGTGAAAAAGAACCTTTAAAGTTGGATATATACTAGATAAAATCTATCATTAAAGATCTTGCCAGATGTCAGACTTTTGTTAGTATAATAAAGCAAATACTTCTTTTTAGCATGTTTAAAAGTCACATTAGTGATATTTGTTCCAATCCCCAAAATGAGTAAGTTGAAGTACAGTAGTAATTAATTATGCAGAAGTCAATAATAACTAATACATTCATCCCTTCTACTGTGTTTGTACATAATATGGTGGTTAATGTACATTTTTATATGAAATACAAGTTCAGTGTCTCATCATCCTAGGATTTGTGCTGTCCTATATAGAAAAGAATATTTTTGTCTCACAATAGGTTACAAATTTGCTTTTGCCTGTGCCAAGAATAAGAATAGTTGTTTATTGTCTGGGCAGGTGAGAGCTGCACTGGCCCATGGGTAGAAACATTAGTGTTTCCAAAGGTGAGGGGAACAAGCAGTGATAATTCTTCCTGAAGAAAGAAAGGTGAGGTTTTGGAATTGAATAAACCCCAAAGACTGATCTGAACTGTAAGAAAGAAAGGACTTTTAAAGCCAAGTGCTGATTGCATACAGATTGAGTGGGAAAAAGAACCATAGAACTAATAGTTAGACTAGATGTATGAAAGTGTGATTATCTTAATTTCTCCACATATGTGTTCGTAAACCTTTGTTTTCTCTTTTTCTTTTTCTCGATGAATAAGTATTTTCACTTGCCTGGACCTTAATATGGCATGTTTTAAGGAAATTTCAAGATAACTGTCTAATACCTTCCTAACCAGCTGTGTACAGATCCTTAAAAATAGGGTGCTGGAATAACTGGCTGTTTACAGCACTCCTGTCCTTTAGAGTCATAGAATAATTCTGATTGGAAAGAACCTTGGGAAGTCATCTAGTCCAGCCTTCTGCTCCAGGTGGGGTCAACACTGAATTCAGAGCAGATTGCCCACTATATACATTGCTGTGGAGTATCCAAAAGGAAATGAAACATTTCTGCATTGAGGTATTCTTTCCAGTTTGGAAGACAGCAAAAGGATTTTTTGTGGAAAAAAGAGATTATCTTTGCCAGTAGGCAGAGCTATGCGGAGTATACCAAATCGCCAAGGCTTCCCAGAAGCCTGTAGCACATGAGTTAAAGTCTTGTTTTTCCAACAGTTGTTATAGAGACCCTCTTCTTGAAAAAGCACATGTTCATCCTCAGTATTTTGTGCGTGCAACTTTAGTGGTCTTGTGTGTTCCTTGTAGTCATAATGTATTTGCTTTCACTGTTTTGTTTTCTTTTGCTGGTTAAGCCTGGAAATCAAAACAGATACTTTAAATTATGAAATTCAAATTAGAGTTTTCCTTCATATGCCCTTACATAATAGAAGGGAGCTTTTAAAAATTGAAAGAATGTGGTAAAGAACATTATGGTGCTGGTTTCAATGAAAACAGCATATAAAATATATGTCTATTTACCGGAAATTACTGCAAACTAAGCTTACAAGCATCAGAAATTGATGGAAAACCCCCAAAATTATGCTTTTGGTTGGGTTTAATATGGAGCTTACTTTTGACAAAGTTTTAAAATGTCAACCTTTATATTTTAAGGCAACGCTTCTGTAATGCCTTGTGACCACAGAGGCAG
>NW_009633011.1:7004-8365 GCF_000690535.1 Cariama cristata | reverse complement strand
CTACAGCAGATGGAATCTTGTTTTGAAATGGGATGTTCTCATTCCAGCACAGTACTTGGCTCAGTATACTCTGCAGAGCAGAACCTTGATTCTGCTTATAAATTTCTTTGAGAATAAACACAGTGAAGAACAAGAGCATATTTAAAAATATTTGTTTATTTAAAAATTGTTGTAGCCCAGAATTAATATTTGAGATTTCATATTTTATTTTCGTGATGGTATATATAATTGACAATGAAGAAGTTAGTGATGTAGTCTGAGTAAGTAACATTCTGACACATTCAAAAGTCACAGATGACTCATGCAGAAGGATTTAATATCATTTTAATATTACTGCCAGCATGTAGCTATCTTAGGGACTCAACATGGCATTAGGATGTTGTAATAGTTTAGTAGTAATCATAAAGTTTAATTCATTTTTGGAACAATATGATAGGTATTAGAGAGTCCTGTACCTACAATTGTCTCTAAGAATTCAAATATTTATTTGTAAGTTCATATTTTACAATTGTCATTTCCCAGTAAGCACTGCATTTCAAAGACAATATTAAGCTATTTTTTCTAATTCTGTTATATGGGAGGAGAAAGTAGAAGGCAAAATTAAAATCACCTTTTTTTTTTCCTTGCTTACTGGGGTGTAGAAATGTATGCAGCAAAGTGTACAGAGTACAGTAAGCCCACTGGCAAGATAGGTGAGCTCAATATATCAGTCTTCTGCTCTTACATTTGTACAATTTTTATCTTTTTCTTTTGTTAATTTAGGGTAGCTATGGCAGTGCTTTTAATGCAAGAGTAGTGTGCAACATGAAAAGATAAAATTTTAATTAGCTCACATAGGATAGATGTAATAAGAGTTCAGCAGTCAGGTTGTCTTACCATTCTTAGGGGTATGTAAACAAGCCCTTAAGATATCAAGAGTTTTTTCCCTACTGTGTTTTTACAAGACGACTGTTAAAAAAATCATTGTGAAGACAGTTGCGTTTATTTGTCCTGTTCACACTGCCATTCCTTACCTTCCTTCTGTCATGTAGGAATCTATGATTCTATGAATTCTCTCATTTTCTAAATCTTGCCTTTCTTCTGGTGTATTAAATATCTTGTGAAAATTGCATCTTTGACAGCTTTGCCCTCAAGTTCCTTTGTTCTTTTTTTTTTTATTTTTTATTTCTGTTATTTTTCCTTTGCCATCTTCCAGACCCATGATGTGATTTGTTTTCTTCAACTTGATTCATTCGTGGCCTAAGGGAGTTAAACTGAGAATGAGTTGTGAAGAGAGGGTTTTGAAGGAGAAAGCGTTTGGATATTTTGCTGCTAAGATATGTACAAGTATCTAGAGAAGAGATTTATTTTCCGCCCCCCCC
>NW_009633011.1:0-6973 GCF_000690535.1 Cariama cristata | reverse complement strand
CCCCCCCCCCCCCCCCCGATAATCTTTATCTGACTATACTTTTTGACCGTTAGAACATACAGTCATCTCTTTGCACACTGCTATCAAATGACTTGACTGAAATCCTAGAGAAACTGGACAGAGCACAAAGAGCAAAACATCATGAAGAGGAATTTATGCTGTACTGCTTAAAGTGAGAACAGCCCTCAGGCCTCCAAATTAATTCTAAAGCTTTATTTCTGAAATTTAAAACAGTAGCTTAATTAGGATCACTTGTTACCACATTATTATTTATTTCATTGAAATTTTCATTGATGCATGATTCTTGATGCAGATGTAGTATTTGAGAAAAATGTTTTAATCTACAGGGTGCTATGTAAGCCAAATAATTAATTGGTGACAGTTGATGAATTTGTGCTGTTTTATTGTATTTTTCATTGAATGGCCTCACCATAAATGTGTATTGAAAGAGTTCATCTTTATCTGTATGTGACTAGTGTAGTCTGCGTAAATATGATGTGACATGATTTCCCCATAGTCTTGATATTCCTCGGGGATACCATTACAATGTCTTGTAATTTCATTCTACTTCATCTTAGCATTATAATGCTATCTGTTTCAACGAAAATTATTGTTCAAATGTGACAGCTAAATTCCATGTAAATGAAAGTAGATTACCATAATTAAAATAGAACTTCTCTTTACTCCACAGATGTTGAACATTCAGTAAACTGAAATGAAATAAGAAAACCTGTTAGATATATAATAATTTAAACTGTGTATCAATGTCTAACATATTTTGTTTACTTAGCAACAAATGAGCAACTACCTACACTTAAGGTTAAGTCCATCAGCATTTGAAATCATAGAAAAATTATATAATCTAATCACTCTGTTGACTTAGAATTTTTTGTTTAATCACACACATCCACATGCATCCTTAATTTGCTATTACAGAATTTGCTGCATAATTCTGCTTTTATTCCTGAATTCAATTTTGAAAGGAAAACTATTTTATTTTAAAGAAAAAGATACTTGCTTTTGTGCTGGAGACTTAAAATCCTCTGGTTGTGAATGAAGAATAGGATTAAGAAATACACTGGACTTAAATATTCTACTAAGTGTTTCAGCCAAGCATTGAGCAATGTCTTTAAAAGAGATTTGAAAGAATCTCATTCCTCTTACAAAGAGGATAAATCGAAAAATAAAATAAATGTAAAATATTAAGAAATGAAAAAAAAAAGTGCAAAAGCTAAATCTTACTTGCTTTAAAATTAATATTTTCTTCTTTGCTGGTTGTTGCAATACAGAGGCATTATTCCAGATGAAGTCTTTATCTGCATATACTATTTATAGCAAAAAATTATTTAGCGCAACAATATTTTAACTAAATTTCAAAATGTGCCTGCTCATTTTTCTTTTTAATATTTAAGCTAAAATTTGAACATTTTAGTAATATTGAGTTCTACAGACTCTACTGAACTGAAACCTTAATTGCATCAGTAACTCAATTATTGGTTAGTTTAGGTTAAATATTTACTTTTTTATATATATGTATCTCTTTACATGGTAATGGATTTTACTTGAGTTTTCTTGCTTCAGTAAAAATGGTACTTCAGATTTTAAATTATTTTTAATCAGAATCTGACTAATTAATTGGATAGAAACAGAAATTATGTGAAATGAAATTTAGCTGCATCTTAACAACATAAGTAGTATAAACATTGTTCAGTGTTGGAATGTGTTTGTGTAGAATTCAATGGTTTATCCTGTTCCAGTACAGAGATGAAATACCAGCTTTTATTTTATCTTCTTAGGAGCTAAAAGAAAAGCAGGATTCTACTCTTAAGCGTGACATTGATGGAATGGGAGTCCCAGAAATAAAGTACGGTGATTCAATCTGTTTTGTCCAACATGTGGCCAGTGCCTTATGGTTGACTTACAAAGCGCAAGACGCTAAATCAGCACGTTTAGGTCTCTTGAAAAGAAAGGTAATGTTTGAGGGGTTTTTTAATTACTTGTAAAATGAATGTTAGTTGCATAACAGTTTTGATCTGTCCTGGTTTTTACCATTCTACCAGTGTGGCAATTGTGCATTTAATTGTTTTGTGCTGTTTTATTGAAAATGGTGTGAATGTTTAATTCTAAAAATGACAACAATGGTGGGTATTAATGTAACTATGTAACTGAAAAAAAACTTTACCACTAAGAAATGTATTTAGATGTTTTTCTTGCCAGAGGAAATTATTGATTTGGGCTCAGTTTTTATTTTTGAAACTTCAGTAAAATATGGAAATTCCTGATTTGGATGGCCAAATCGCTTTTTTGAAAATCTATATTTAACTGTTTAAGGGCATAAACTTGTAAGTCATCTTACATTCACTGGCATTTTAGATTTTTTTTATTTGAGTATACTGTGTAAAATGGCAATTAAATTTGTTACTTAAGAAATGGCCCTAGAAACTCTGTAAGTTTCTTAAGGGATATTAACGAACAATTTCCTGCCAAAGTGTTAGATGTAATTGTGATGTGGCATCAGGAAGGTCTTTCTCTCCACCTTTTGATTACAGGGCATCAGTGTATTCTTAATTAGGGGCATATGACCTGTTATCTCTTCAAATTATGTTTACGTTTCATTCAGAATTAAGGGGTTTAGTACTAGCTTTGCATAACTGCATCATTACCAAATGATTCTTTGATTCTGTATTCATAGATTTTTACAACTTGAACCTATTGTTAGAACATGAAAAGAAAAAAAAAGTAGTTCATTACTGAACAGAAGATGGAATTTTTTTTAATTAGTTGTATGTATGTACATTCACAAGAGGATACCCATACACAAGCACTGTAATACAAAAAAATTAGGAAATTAGATCCTCAGCACGGCCTTGGCACAATCTTATTTATTTATGCAGCACACATGGTCATAAACAGTCGGTGAGTGCCCAGCCCCTTTACTTCTCAGCAACCTGGCTGATCAGAGAAGTTCTTCTTTGTATGCCAGTCATTCAGTATTTTCTTGATAAGAGATTTAATCGCACAATTATGGCCTCTTCCTTTCCCATGCCAGTATTGGCTATAGGATTCTGTTTCCTCAGAGGGTCCAATTTTACTTCTTGAAAAGGCAACATGTAGATTCTTCCTCTATATTCAATGAAGAGTTTTGCAATAGCTTCCTGTGAAGTTTAGGGGTGTTTTTTTTCCAGTTTTCTGCTCAGCAGCAAGGGACTAAAAGAACCTCCATAATTACCTGTCACTTTTATTCTCCTTTCAAACTGTTTCATTAATGTTCAAAGAGTCCAGATCTTTTGTTGCCCTCTCACCTGGAGAATTCTCTCCTGTTAAGTACCTTCAAACAGAAGAAAACCCAAACCTCCTCGCTTCCAGTAATTGATATTCTTGTGGAGGCAAGAAAGTTTTTCATCCTCTGCAAAATATGGTACTAGACTATAATTTTGTAAGCAAACCTAGATATATACATCCCTTTAAATTTCATATCAATTTAATTTTTATATAATAAAACTGAAGTCATAGCTTTGTATGCATCCTCCACCATTGTTTTGTCAGGAGATTTTAATTTTCTGTTACTATAATCCGTCTCAAGCTGACCTGCAGTCTTTGTTGTAGCACACCTCCTTAGCCCTAGGAAGACTGAGAAATACCTTATTTTTGCAAGAGGCAAAGGGTAGTTTTTTTCACATAACCTAGCTGTTATCACTGACAGCTGCTGCAAATCTATAGAGAGGAGAAAACAACTATAGGATTAGTTGTTATAAAATACTCAAAATGCCAAGTAAAAATTTCTGTTGTTTGGCTTTGGTGTAGTTTCATCTATCTAATTCTCATGCTGTCTTTGCAAGACACAAATATGTGAGAAGTTCTGGCATCATTTATGAGGCTTCTGTTGCATGATTTCTGCCAGAATTTTGGTCTGTTGTATGTCTGTCTCTGAGATCTTGGTAACCAAGGCTTCAAGACTTTGCCAGGTAATGATGATGTTTACATCAGTATTCTGTTCACATTCCTCCACCATCCAACGTGAGTGATGGATGCCTATCTTTTCAGTTTGAGAGCTTGCTTCTGTGCAAGCTGTGGACTCCTGCAGAGCTCCAGAATGCTAGAGCTCAGAGAACAGAGAAACATATGCTACATGTTTTGGATTCACATTCTGGAGACCATTGCTTAGAGTGTTGGTCAATACTACTGCCCTGCTGTACCTCAACAAGCAAGGCAGTGCCAAATGCCCCTTTATATGCAGGGAAGTGGTTTGTCTGGGGAACCGGAGTAGGCAGTGCTGGATGCTTCTGGCCGTGATCTACTTACTGGAGTTTTAAATAGCACTTTTCCATCATTGTGTTGTTTCTGGATGACTTAGCTGTGGTTTTGGTTTTTTTGGTCAGAGAGGGACGGAAGTTTAGGTCCTTCTACAAGACTTCTCCCTTCCCTGAGGGAGAAGAGCTCATATCTGCTACACAATTATGAAGGTGCAATTACTTTGCAAGATGTGGCACCTTTAATATCCTATCTGTCAAATGTTTTCATTCCTGTACCATTCCTCTAGCTCCAAAATCTGGAGCTACGTGCAATGACCTGAGGAAATACAATCTGATTGTCAAATGTTTGCTTATTAGTTTTGTGATGGGAAGAATGGTTCTTTAGTTATTGTTCAGTTAAGAGACCTCAGGACCCTTCTTTATGGAAACACTGATATTTAAGCTAAGAAAGTCACCCACAGTGTGACTCTTTATAAAGAAGTACTTGAACAAAGAAGAAATTGACCAATATGTAAACTGTTCTCCTTTGACATAGTATTACCAATATAGTAATTCCAAAATGTCTTCCTAGTCTTCTCCATCACATTTTCATGGATTCTGGGGTCCAGATAAACTCATAGGGTGATGTTTGCCTCTTTTAAAAGCACTTCCTCAGCATGTTGGAAGGAACAGAGCACATGTGTACTTTGGATCCTGCCAAGTATAGAAAAACATCACTTTCCAATGTTTTGGTATACCTGTATGCCAGTATGTACAAAGAGCTGTTGGTAAATAACCTTCCCACTTGTGGCAGTGTAATATTATTAGTTTCTTTGTTAACTATTCAGTGCCTTCAGCGTTACTCGGCTAACTGGGAAGTTGGGCAGCAAATTTTTACTATCTCAGAGCTAAAAAAATACATTTTTCAGTGGAGAATTCAATAGGTTACATCTTTGGCAAAGAAGTAAGATAACTCACATTTAATTCTTAGAAAAGTGCTGTAGGATTTTAATGACTCAAAATGATCAAGACTTGTTTTTGTGATACTTAAAAATTATGCTGGCTTTTTGTGAAATTGGGTATTTATTTAAAGGGAAAATTAAAAACTCACCAAAGGATCTCTCTTATTTCTTGAAGTTCATATGATGTTCACATCTGGTTCTGATAAGAGTCCAACATAATGCCTAGAGAATAGTTAAATGAGTCAGAAGTTACTCCTAAATGTTCTTGCTCCTTTAGCTGCATTGTAATTATTATGATGTGTGTCACTCCAGCTTGATTTTCTTGTCAGTGGTCTTTTCATGCATGAATCCTTTAGTGAATTGATGTTTAAGATAGTGAAGATTCTCTTTCCCCGACAGCCAGAATACAGAAAGAATGACATTTCTTTTTTCAATTGGAAAATATTTGATAAGCATATATGTTTAATGAATTGTGGGAGAATAAAGGTACATTAAAATGTCTTCTCTGAACAACTTTTTTGTGACAACAAATTTGTGATTAATTAATAAACAAATGTTCAGATAAAGTGATTAACAAGTAGTAGTCCAGAATATATGCAATTACTGTTTTCAGTGCAATATTGAAATAAGTTACAAAGTATTTAAAAGCACAAAGATTTTTTAAGTAATTACTGTGATAAATACTTGACTTTCAATAGGTTATATTACACCAAGAAGGTCACATGGATGATGGTCTAACCTTACAAAGATGTCAGCACGAGGAATCCCAGGCTGCTCGAATCATTCGCAATACTACAAGCTTATTCAGCCAATTTATAAGGTAGTAGTTACCATCTTATATACAATAATTTTTTGTTTCTTTGTTTTTTAAACTATTCTGAAATGATAAGAATTTCTCTAACAGAATCCTTATTTCCTGCTTTCAAGCATTTGTATTTAGAAGCTATTTGCAACATATTTTTCCTGACTTAAGCTTGTAATTTTGATGAGTAATGCCATTAAATAGATAAAACAGCTTATTTAAGATTATTTACATGAAATCTAATACCTTGAAGCCAGAAGCAAACTGGATCATAATCCAGGTTGAAGAAAACATGCTAAATGGTCTTAGTGTAACTCCATTAGTAAAGTATTCTACAGTAGCTAGAACTTCACAATATTCATAAAAGGGTTCTTATTTTTCTGTTTTTCTTGTTAGACTAAATATTACAGCTAACTAAATAAATTAATAAAATAACTTGAATAAATCTGTTAACTAATTGAAAGGAATATTAGAATCATAAAAGCATAGAATTGTTTAGGTTGGAAAGGACCTTTAAGATCATCAAGCCCAACCATAAACCTAGCACTGCCAAGTCCACCACTAAACCATGTCCCTAACCACCACGTCTACATGCCTTTTAAGTGCCTCCAGGGATGGTGACTCAACGACTTCCCTGGGCAGCCTGTTCCAGTGCTTGACAACCCTCTCTGTGAAGAAATTCTTCCTAATATCCAATCTAAACCTCCCCTAGCACAACTTGAGGCCATTTCCTCTCATCCTATTGCTCATTACTTGGGAGAAGAGACCAACCCCCACCTGGCTACAACCTCCTTTCAGGTCGTTGTATTTTTTCTCAGCTTCTTCTTCGCCCGATTAAACAACCCCAACTCCCTCAACTGCTCCTCAACAGACTTGTGCTCCAGGCCCTTCCCCAGCTTCATTCCCCTTCTCTGCACTCGCTGCAGCCCCTCAATGTCTGTCTTGTAATGAGGGGCCCAAAATTGAACACAGTACTC
>NW_009633010.1:142809-143936 GCF_000690535.1 Cariama cristata | reverse complement strand
AATTGGCTGGATGGTCGCACTCAAAGAGTAACTACCCATCACTTTCCTACCTCTGAAAGAAACACTGCAAACACAGATCTCCTTAGGATCTCCCGGTCAGTTAAACCAACTCATGCTCTTTGCAGCCCACACATGTCTCCTGGTATTTTATGTCTCCCCAGATGATCAGTAAGTAGAGCTTTTGTATGTACAGATTTCCATGATCGTACATGTACTGCTGCTGACTACGATGCAACCTATCTGTTGCATTCCAGTAGAAGTTCATGGCCATTTACAAATTATTCAGACATTCCAGTTGTTAATGACCTGATCAGTACATTTACAGATGATGTACATAAGTAAGACATATACAGTGACACTGTGCTTAACATGAGGATATCTTCACAATCATGTAAGCAAAATTTAAAAGTTAAAATTACAGAAACTATCATGGCATTTGTCTGCCTGTGTTTTGTTCTTTGATTGTCTGTCTGAAAACACTTTAATTAGAGCTAGAGTATTCAGCTCCTTATAGGGTGAGGCAATGTGATCTGGGGCAAACAGTATTTATGCTTATGTTTAACATTAAGCATAGAAATAGGTCTGTGGGGCCTACATAAAGCATATGCTTAAGCATATGCTCAGCATATGCCTTGCTGGGTTGGATCTTGGTACAAGCTCCCTGCTATTTTGTTATCTTCTTGTTGCATGTTAATGAAATTGAAACATGGTGGAACCTTCTTCAGTACTTTCGCAAATTTTTATTATAAGCGCCATCTGCTTATACTCCATCAAACATTTTTTCATATGAACAATACATCTGCATATACACCTTCCTCCTGCTTCCTTCCTCAGCAGGAGAGACCTCTGCTCCCAAGGAAGCTTAGTGTTTCTTCGTGTGAGTCGCTGTTGCCACAATCTAAATATTTTGCAGTCTGTCAAGTTCTCATTGCATTCTCATTGCCATGGTCATCATGCTACAGCTAAACATCTGAAAAAATTTCTTTTAAAAACTGAGAGAAATAAAAAATAAAATAGCTTCACTATTTTCCAAAACTAATGCTTCGTAAGTTGTGGGTTTTTTCTTTCCTTCACTGAAAGTATGAGTTGGCATATAAAGTATATTGGCCTGTTGCAGAGATGACAGC
>NW_009633010.1:129591-142778 GCF_000690535.1 Cariama cristata | reverse complement strand
TGCTCTGCAGAATCTTAATGATTTGAGTTAAAAGAATTTACTACCACATGCAAATTAGGATACAGAATCCTGCCTGGTAATAAATATCTGTGTGTAGATCACCTGCCATGTTTAAACTGACTGAATAAACAATCCTTGGAGTGAAATTACCAACTGATTTGGCTCCTTAATTTTGCAGATATTTTTTCAAGTAGATTACTGTCTCTAGCTCAAAATATGAAACTGGTAAACAACATTAATACAAGTCTGACAGTCCTGGAAAAGCTCCTGTCCTCTCCAAATATCTGGGCACTGCTGTCTTATGTAAGACAATGAAAATCTGTAATTTTCCAGCCAGATCACACACACATCTGTCCTGCTGTTGATCCATCTGCACTCTGTATTGGAAGCCAATTACTCCTCTTACCGAAGGTCTTGGGGTAGAATTCATAGACTCATAGAGTGGTTTGGTTAGAAGGGACCTCAAAGATGGTCTAGTTCCAACCCCCCTGCCATGGGCAGGGACACCTCCCATCAGACCAGACTGATCAAAGCCTCATCCAACCTGGCCTTGAACACTTCCAGAACCTGACCCTGAACACTGCCAGGGATGGGGCAGCCACAGCTTCTCTGGGTAACCTGTGCCACTGCCTCACCACCCTCACCATGAAGAATTTCTTCCTTATATCTCATTTAAACCTTCCCTCTCCCAATTTAAAGCCATTGCCCCTTGTCCTATCACAACAGACCCTTGTCAAAAGTCCCTCCCCAGCTTTCTTGTAGGTCCCTTTGAGGTACTGGAAGGCTGCTCTGAGGTCTCCCTGGAGCCTTCTGTTCTCCAAGCTGAACAGCCCCAGCTCTCTCAGTCTGTCTTCAAAGGAGAGGCGCTCCAGCCCTCGGATCATCTTCGTGGCCTCCTCCGGACTCACTCTAACAGGTCCATGTCCTTCTTGTGTTGGGGGCCCCAGAGCTGAAGGCAGTACTGCAGGGAGGGTCGCAGCAGAGGGGCAGAATCAGCTTGACCAGGAGTCAAGGGAAAATTCATGACAAAGGATGGTAACTATAAAGAGCATATACTAGAATTAGCTTTAAAATTAGTATAGATATTATATCAGAAAATTATATTTTAAACCTACTTTTTATAATAACTTTTGTAAAATGGCAAGGAGTAAATAACAGGTGACTTAGAATGTGTAAAAACGTCATTAGTCTATTAACACTGTCTGGTTGAGTTCTGTCATCTTATAAAAGCTGTCTTGAATACCTTGGGGCAAAATTTTTTAGTTGCTTCAAGTCAGTCAAACTCACAATTTACCCTCGAGTACTCATCACCAAGAATGCCTGTAATATAAGTGTAGGGGCTGCTGATGGTGGGGAAGGGGGGTTGTAATAATAAATATTTTCTCTTTGAGCCTCTTTCATACTCTGGCTATATTAAGGAAATAGGTCAAACGTCTTTTCAGACACAGTCTATGTGGAAACTGCCAGCTTGTTCTGAAACAGCAATAGAGTCTGTATGCTCTGATTCAAAACATACCAGACAAGGTAACTCTCCACGTTGTTCTTCAAGAGTCTTTCAAAACCTGTGTAAGCAAGCAGGGAACTAGCAGTCTGGAGTTTGCCACCTGGTTAGCTGTGCAGCTGGCAAGCCTGGGATTTCAGAGGGGTCTAGACTCCATGGCTCCAGAACAGGAGGCAGGAAGACCCCAAAAGTTATCCATAAGCTTGGATGCCTTTGATCTGATACCCCTACATGGCATTTAGGAATTTGCAATATATTAAGTTATTAATAAAGCTGTAACAATAATTTTTTGAGTTTCTGCATGTGCTTCCAAAAAACCCCCCTCTTTTCCTTTACCTCCCCGTTCTTTTCAAAGTTTTACATGGAAAGGATATTCTAACTTCTGATGGTCTCTATCCTTAGGTAGTTATGGATTATGGTTATTAACAATGATTAACTTAATTCTTTGAATGAGATGCAAGCAGGTAATAGCATGTTGCTACTCATTTAGGCTTTGATTCACAAAGTACATGCTTACCTTCATTTAGTTGATGTTTGGTTGGATGTTAGAGCTCCTACCATATGGCTGTAGGTGCTCTAACATCTGATCAATAATGGAATTAAACCTCTAACAGTAAAGACACACGTCTTGTATTCGTGAATAAACTGAAGGCGGGGAAACCTTTCTTGACTTCTCACTAACGCTTTTTATAACTCGATACAAATCTGGAACAGAAGGGGTGACAGAATGGCTCCCTGCAGCACCACACACTTCCGAACTTACCAGGAACAGAAGAAGTGATCGCAACTAGCTATCAGGGTCTCTTGGAGAAAATAGAGCAGGTGTCAGTGAGATTCCCACAAGTCTTTTCAGTAACCTTGATGCAAAGTATTGCTGAGCTGAGGTAACCTTTGTGGTCTTATCAAGGAATGTAGAGAGTTAACAAGAAATAACACTGCAATATATATTATGTATTTAGTGAAACTGTAGACCTGTATTCAACCCGGCAGACCCATTTTTGTGTGTTAGCGCAGTCGTTCATTTCCTACTGCGTTACCTCTGCCAGATGAAGCCAAGTATAGAAGAATGCCATGAAGATTAATCCTGGATCTCCCTCTGCAAAAGTTAGGCATGCTACTGTGGTTAAACGTAGTGTACTTTTAGCTCAGCATCTTAGATCAGGTGTAAGTTTAATAGAAAACCTGCCTGGTTGACGTAACTGAACAGCACTCTCTGATTTTGCAAACTCACATGTTCCAGTAGCGCTTTGTGTCTGCACAATACTTAGGGGTGTTCTTTCCGTTGCAGCATGAGCTAAGGGCCGAGTATCTTACCTGATCACTGGGCATCATTTTTGGCAGTGCAGAGTGTCCGATGCTTCCAGTGGAACATTCATCTTGCCTCTGTCAGGGGTCTGTATTAGACCTACTTACAAACGCATTCACAAAGAACAATTTTCAGGAGGCAATGAAGTAGGAACAGAAGTCTAAAGCCATCAAAGCCCTTTGCCCCTCCTCCCCCCCCTTCCTTGAAGTAAGGATCTTAAAGACTGCTTGAAACAATGCTGAGTAAAATGCTTTCAGGGATATGGCTCTTAAGTTCATTGCATTCATGTGGATCCTACAGCCAGTATCATTAAGTATTTGAGTGCCGTTTTAGCTCCTTAGAAGC
Organism: Cariama cristata; assembly: GCF_000690535.1. Taxonomy (NCBI): domain Eukaryota; kingdom Metazoa; phylum Chordata; class Aves; order Cariamiformes; family Cariamidae; genus Cariama; species Cariama cristata. Next base: position 139,626 of record NW_009633010.1, on the reverse strand, counting down.
AAAGAATTCAAAATAATTTTAGTATTAAATTAAACGCTTACTGTTTGCATGACTTCTATTGCCTTATTTACATGCGTATTTTTCAGGTATGTAAGACTAAATTTGTTCTTCAGCAAAATAAGATTAATGTAGAAATGTTAGTGATTTGTATGCCATTGCTCACTGAACGTCAGCAACGCAGCCGAAGCTGTTCAGATAGGAAAACTCTTAGGAGGACAAAGCAGTAGTGCTGAAACTGTGTGTTGTCTATTAAAACTTAAGTAAGAGTTAAGGATGCTTTATGTAAACATATCAAAGCCACCTGCTAGAAATCATTTTGGCTCTGCAGTGTTCCAAGAGTTCTATACTTGTTGGGTCCGAAAATAAGTATCATGTTGCATTTCATAGCTTGTGCACGGTATCAGCAGTGGTTCAGTTCCAAGCTAAAAGAAGACTTCAAAATGGTGTCTCCTCTAGCAGCCTGAAAGCACTGTAGGAATTTGAGGCTTTAACAATAATCTGTAGCTGTTACAGAAATCCAAAATTTCAGTCAAAGACAATTTATCAAAAAATGAATAAAATAGCATTTGCCTTAATTTTGAAAAGATCACCTAGAAATCCTCAGAGGTAGTTTGCTGATAGTTGCAGCGTAAAAAAAGAATGTAATAAAACTTTATTCATTGCCACATATCTATTTCCATAGTTCTTAAGAAGGTTAATGTGCATCTTTTTTTGTCACAAAACTGACTGAACAATAGCAGCAGAGTTCAGATAGTTTCTGAAAATCAGTAAGTTTTTCAAGCAGTGGAGAATCTGGCTTCATTATGAATACAAGGGAATACAGCAATAGGCATGTTACCTCAGAGGTACAGTTAATTCCAGGTTCCTGTTGAGTTGAGCTGGAATTCTGTTTAGATATTTTGTTTGTTTGTATTAATTAGTATCTTGAGTCTCCCATTATAAAAAGGGTCCCTGATGCCTGCCTTCCAACTTACTCCAACATAGTCGGGCAGTTTATACTTTTATTTTTTGAAGCTGTATTTCATAAAAAAATCTGATTTTTCCCTTTGTTTTACCCTGAACTTGATGTGGGAACAGTGCAGAGGGAGAATGACTTTTTTTAGCCCTCAGTATTTTGGCCTCCAGTGTGTCTGCCTACTCAGTAAAGTAAATTATAGTGGGCAGCATATATGTAATGATACAGTTGAGACTGGCCAGTATACCAAATGCCATTGGAACACTTTTATGCATTTATCTTTGTATCTCTAAAAGAGCCTGAATAGAAGATGTGTTAAAGCTCCTGATCCTAAGGAAAAGCTGTGACATAAACTGGCAGTAGATGGAAAATATTGCCTAGTTTGTCCTGTGACATACCATCAATAGATTAAAGTCACCTGTTAATGCAGGGTGTTTGCTTTTTCTACAGTTGTAGTTTGGTTTTGTGGAGTTTTACTATTTGTTTGTTTGCATTTACTGTATAGAGTTGGGATATCCAAATAAAGAGATTCAACCTTTGCATGCATTTTAGATTACTTTGGTGCAAATTACTACTTTTAAAAAGCATGTTGACGTATACTGACTTGATTTCCTACCTATTGACTCCATTGGGAGTTTTGAAGTGGATTCCTGTGGATGCCAAGGCACATGCCCTGATTCTGTGCATAGCAATACAGTGAGCAACATTAAGAGTGTTAATGTTGTCTGTAGAGACACATTAAATCGCTGGATGAAACCAGCCATATCTCCTGCTTATAAACCATTGAAAAAGACCTGGTAACTTCAGCTGCTTAAAAAAAACATTCAGAGACCTACTCTTTGTATCTTTCAGTTTGCACAAAGGAGTGAATAAAGCTTACAAGCAGCTTTTAAGAATATTTCCCCATTCCTATCTGGGAGTAATTTTTAGTTTATGGTTTCAAGACCAGAAGTCAATCACTAGTTTTTTATCGCAGAGCAAATGTTTACAACAGAGATACTAAACACTTGAAAATAGAGTAGCTTATAATGGAAGCAAGAGCTCATCTTTAACTTTGGAAGGACAAGCAGTACCAATTTAATTAAAGCTGTGTTAAAATAGGACTGTCACTTGTATCACAGTGATTCTCCACCCCTCTGAGAAGTCCTGCTGCCATTTTGTACCACACGTTCTTGTCTTGTGCAAATTAATAGATCGTTTTATTTTCCGCAGGAAATCTGAAGACTTTTATAGCAAATCCTCCAGTGTCAAAATGAACACAGGTATGCTGCTTCTGTGAGATTTTTCTTTACTCTTATGTGTTGTTTAGTAAGTAGAGAAGGTCCCAAATTTTTTAAATTTTTATGAACAAATTGTACTTTAGTTGGTGCAGAACTCAAATTAAGCAAGGTGTTTTAATAGTATGTCTGCTTATATGCATTTGTATTCCATATATAAAATTTACATACATGTTTTTCTATGTATGATATATATGGATATGTAAAATGTACATGCACGTTTCGCTTTCTGTGCTTAGTTATAAGTATCAGTTTTGTATGTGTATGTTTTATGTAAAAATATGTAGTATGAGGACATAAGACCTATGGAAAAGTGGTGTTAAAGCATCACATTTTCCTAAGAAAATGCACGTGCTTTAAAAATGCTTTGTTTTCATTCTATATTGTCATTAAATTAAGGAGCATATAAATACTACTACTCTGTGTTAGTAGCTACACTTGCATAATCAGATGAGGATAACTTTTTTGTACTTACAGGAATTTGTATTTTCTCTCAAGTTGCTGTGATACATGTATTGACCAAATGAAGCACTCAATAGGAAGTTACCTTCATGATCTGTAACAACATACTAATATTTGCTCTTGAATCATTGAATTCAATAGATCGTGCTGCTGGTTTTGCTGGTAGTGGGAATAGGCTCTTGAAAGCAGACTGGTGAAATCCTGGCCTCACTCATGTCAGGTGTAAATTTTCAGTTGCGATCAATTCTTTATACTCCATAGGTGAACTGTGTGGTTTGCGGATTAGCTGTGACACAAGAGTAGACATATCCATCCTTTCCAAACCAGTTGGTTTTATCACTGATCATAGTGCTGCACTGTGACAACTGACATGACAACTTGAAATAAGCAAAATATGCCATGTGGGACCTGAGGACCTGAACTACCTTTGAAGCCAGTTTGGGTGTTTCAGCAGCACTCTCTAAATCAAAGGGAGTAGCTTTTCCATGATATAGGTTGCCGTTATCTAGGCTACTGTATTAATCAGACTTCCTGGCTCCCCATGGTCTCAGACAATGACTGGAACTCAGTAGGACTGGGTTCTTGGATAGATTTTTTTAATATAAAGTTAAAATATATTGACTCACTTGAAACTGCTACATTTGTAAATATAATAAGGAGGAGAAATTAAATTTCTCAGTTGAGTTTGTGGGTTTTTTCCCCAGAGTTTTGGTGGTTGTTAGTTATTTTACAGACACTAACCAGGGTGGTGTGTGTTTCACTTACGGAAATACTATTTGAAATTTGTCCTATTCTCTTGTATTTTTAGTGGAGATGTCTTTCCTAAACATGTCAGTTTGTATAATTAAGGAGGTAGTGAAATACTGCTTGCTTCGTAGCACTGTAATTTCAGAAGTAACTCAGCTAATGATCATACATTTGACTGTGATTACATTGTGCATTGCAATCATATGAGTTAAAATCATATGATAGATGTCATTTTATAGCTTCTACTTTGAAAGATGTGGATAGAGTGGTAAATTGCCACTTTGTTGTACTGCAGCTCTGAAGTATGACTTTGTTCTGTCTTGTACTAAGATTTTTTTCATGTAAGCTAGGAATTCTCGACAGAAATCGACATCAGATTTAGGTAATCTATGTGGCTGAATGCCTTCTATTGGGGATTGGGAGTCTTCTGATCACACAGGAGCCTGGAAAACAGACTTAAAAGGTACCTGAATACACCTGAAATGCTTTCCGGTTACCTAAGAATATCATGATAGTGAGCTGAACTTTAATCTACTCTGCATTTACACAGTGAAAACATTTTTCATTTTGTGTATGCTTGGTATTCATGCTCATGTTACCAGCTGCACTGAAAGGAGGTATTGACAAAAATGTGGTGTTTCCTATCAGTTCTATTGATGTAGGTTGTTTCCTGAGTGAGTAGGGTGTAAAAGTGAACATCTTACACCTCTCTCTTGATGAAGCATCACTTTACTAAAGAAGAGAGTGACTGAGGTGGAAGCGGTTCTGCGTAGCATTCTGATCTAGTTGTTTCTTTTTCTTTTTTCTTTTTTTTTTTTTTACATTATGTTGTCTTTGAACATAAAATGAGTACTTCAGTTGTGATTATTTTTTTTTTTATATTTCACTGCTTTATGACAGGAACTTGTGTATGACGCAATTGGAAGTTATGAGATACTATTGATTTGCCACTAGTTCATTTTAAAAATATGCATTTCATTAATTACTCCTGCAGGTAAATGAACACTCTAGTTTGATGCCAGTAACTGCTGAAGTGGCAAAGCTAGCGTAATTGCAGCTTTAAAAAGAAAAAGTAAATCTACTGCTTAGAGAGGGCTCCTCTAATCCAGTGTTCCCTGTGGCTGCAGACTTGGCAGTCGGTCTCAGCAAACCCTGTGGAAGATATTTTTGTCTACAGAGAAAATGTTTTGAAGAGCTTTGGTTTTCAATACTCTACCATATATGGGAGGGATTTTTTAGCATTTGATGTTAATTCTGTACCACATGTTAGGAAGGAATATTCAACAGCATAAGGCAATGAAACATTTTTGCAAAAGCAAAGAAATAGACGTAAGATATAGGGGAGGTTTTCAGAAGTACCGAAGGTACCTTGGCTCATAGTTCCTTTTGGTGTACAAATGCTGTCATAATTTTAAAATAGTAGTCTAATAGAATGTGTGCCTTTTTAAACCCAGGCTAAGCGATCATCAACCCAGTAATATTTTAAACTATACACAGAGGCTTTCATCAATAAGTCTTCAAGTACTTCACAGATTTGATGAATATTGTTAACTTGGTGAGATATTTTGAGAAACTTAAGTCACAAAAAACCTGAGCTAGCCATGAAGCTCACATCAGATTAAAACTCGGGATAAATGTGCTTATTGTTCGTACCACATATGTGCATGCTTAGCTGATGTTGGGGGAGAGGTAATTGCATTGAGGAAAAATGAATGGATACAATATGCTACAACAGATTCTCAGTGTCGATCTGTAAATATTTTGGCTGAGTTTCACTCAGATAATTCTTGATAAATGCATCTAATTTTAAAATTATTAAACAAGTTAGCTGTTTGCATTAGATGAAGCACGTAAAGAGCCACCAAAAGTGAAAAAGTATGCAGTTGTGGAAGACTGCAAATATTTTGTGTTTGTTAAAATTATTAATGGAAGTCATCACATGGACTGATCTCTTATATTCTGTCTGGGAGACAAGAACAGAAATCCTTGGGTCCCTGCAGCGTTCCTGAATAGGTTATGGAGCTACTTTTAGATCACTAAAGCAAATTAGGTGGGCTTGAGTGTTTCAGGCATTCTACAGAAAAAAAGTACTTTCTTAATCATTGTTTGTTGTAATTTAGCAGCATCAAGGGACCAAATAGTAGTAGGTTCAGCTGTGTACCCAGTGTTTGGTTATGTGATAAAAGCTCACCTGCACACCCACAAAGGAGCTTGAAGAAACAGTGGCAGGGAGGGAAGCCTCAAGAGCAGCCTGCCCTGCCAGGCTGCTCCCAGGCCCCTCACAAACACCATCAAAGGCCCATTTCCACAAGCCGAGAGGAGCTCAGGGGCACAAGGGCAAGCAGGAACTCAAGGACTCTCAAGGAATGAAGGGAGGCACAAGGACCTCCCTTGTCCCAGGAGAGCCTCAGCCCTGGTCCAGGTACAGAATGAATGGCAGGCTCAGTGTCTGAGCCCACTTGCTGGAAGGACCCACCTCGTACATGCATGTGTATATATTCTCACTAGTGGATTTTTGTCTTGCTCAGTCAGAGAGGGGAGGGGGATGAGGCCATTGTGCCATCTGTGTTAGTGTGAGTGCTCTGAGTGTCTGTGATCTGTGTGGCCAACTGTGTATGTATGCGGTGTATATGTGTGCTCTTGTGCATGTGTCTGCTGGGAACCTATCTCCAGACTCGCTACTGGTTGGACCTGGGGACATGGAGAGGCAGCAGCTTCGTATGTCTTGGACTGTTAGATCCAACGCTTATGTATTTGACTCAGAAGGTCAGAATGCAAATAGGGAGTAAGAATCCCTGGTCTAAAGACTTCTAAAGTTGAATTCACTGTGCAGCCAAAGGGGAAAATGATACCGTTCAGTAGTGCAGTGGGTAGAATAACGATCAGCAAACATTATGTTTGGGTGCCATTTTTCTGTTCTTTGAGCTGTGAGAGCTTACTAAAAATTTCCTGTCCCTGGCTGCTCACTCTCTCACCTCTTCACCTCTTCCATTCATCTTTGTCACCTTGGTTTATGCCACTGCTTTCACTGACTCTCTGAAACAGTCTTTTCAAAAAAAGAAACCACCCCATGTTCCTAAATGAAAGTGGTGGTGTTTTGAATTGGCTCCATTCTGCTTTGGAGCAGGACCTGACCAATAGACTATTTGTCAAATAGAGGTAGAGCTCACTTAGGGTGATGCTGTCTCTGTAGCATGAGCAGTTGTTGGGATTGCAGATTTAGGGGGAAGGGGTTAAAGTACTTATTTGTGGAGAGAAATAGAATTAAGGGAGGCAGAGAGAAAGAAGTGAGGAATGGAGAAATGCTGAAGAGAAAAATTTTGGGAGGGGAGTTGGCGAAGGGAGAGGAGCTGAATGGTGAGCTAACAAGAGGAAGAGGACATTTTGGATACATACTCAAATACACACATTCTCCTAGCTGGAGGGCAAGCCACCACCTCACCTGCCTTTTCCAGTCAGTGACTGGCTCTTTCTTTTTCTCTCTTTGAAGGTAAGCCTGCAACATTGATCCTAGCATTCAGGAGCTCGTCCCTATATGGCCCTTGCTCTGCAAGATACTGTCAGAAACATGTCTCGCCAGATAATCCTCACCTCCCCTTTCTCCTTCGTTTTCTGCAGTATCTGCTAAGATGCTTATTTGTCCTTTCCTGATTTGATGGAAGTATGTAGGGCTTGCAAAAGAGTATCTAAGCACCAACGATGCTAAGTCCTGATTTGAGATGGACTTTTTAGGCTGCGTTTTAGGCAGCTGTTTTGATTGTGAATTATTGCCCAACTTCATATTCTATTATTGCCTGCAGACCTTAGCTGATACAGGTCTCCTTTGCTTCAATGTTAAAACAATACCTAGGAAGATGGGACTCTCATTCCTGAAGAATCTGTCATGTCAGAAATATACAGAATTATGCGTATGTGTATACATATTTGCACACATTTCGCATTTTTTGTATATCCATACATTTTGAATAGATCGTTTCACTTATCCTCACTTGTTCCTTGAGTAACAGCTGTGCAATATTAATTGCTTATAGCTTGCCAGTGCAATGAGCAGACGGTCATTAATTCAGCCTCCATTACTGTGTTTGAGTTCTCTTATCTAGACTTACTGATTATTGGTGTTATTTGAACTTCAAGAATCTGGGTGAATATAGTTAATATTTGCTGGAAATTTAAGGGAGCTATGAAAAAGGAGTACAGGCTGGCATAAGCCTCTTGAAGTTCAGCTGTGTAAGACCGTGAAGATAAGGGAAGCAGTTTGAAAATTGCCGCTTTTGAGGCAGCATGCAGATTCTTCTATCTTCATTCAGATATGATGCTCTTGACTTAATGGGAGCCTGGCCTGAAGATGGGGCCATCGTGCATAAATATGTGCTTGCCCACACACATTCGTATTTTATTAGAAATTTTGCATAACTCAATATAATATATTTGTACCATTATGTCTTAATGGAGTGCTAATTGACTCTCATTATTTTGTACAGATACCGAGAATGTTATTGCAGGTACAGACTTGCATATGGGCTTCTGTGTATAGTGGTAAATGTTGTATGCATATATATATAAAGAATCAGTTACAACATCTGTTTTAGCTATCTTGCATGAAGCCATGTCAAACACTTTGCTAGATAAGGTGTCCACTACATATAAAGCTCTGACTCAGTTCAGTTACATTGAAAATCAATTTGAAGCAGAATTTCTTGAAGTTACAGTGATGAAATACTTGTAGTCAGTTTTCTCATTGTCTTCCGTTCCTCCCACTCGAGCTTCTCTGTCCTGAAATTCAGGGAGATAACTCTTGAAGAAATACAAATAAAGCATTACTTTGTTTGACTAAAAGCTGTGACAGTATAACAAAATTATTTACCTGTTAGCTTGTATTAATCAAATAGAGTATGCTGTCAAAGCCTGCCAATATTCGAGTAAGAACAGAACATCAATATCAACACATCATCAAACCTCCTTGGAATTACTTCTGGTGTATGCTGGCGGGGAGGTAATACACGAATGGAAAATGTGATTTTAATTACCATTGCCATTCTATGTTAATGTAAGCAAACTAAAACAAAAGTGCAGGTTTGATAGCCATTGTCTTTGTTTCACACGTACAACACCAATAATTAACTGCGGGTAATGTATTGCTTTCGACTATGGCGGACTGAAACCGTTTGGCCTTTTGCCTTGAGACTTGGAATTGGCAGTGAGTCTCTGGAACCGCTTACGGCTGGGGCAGTGTTAACAACTACTTCACGCATATCCTGCAAGCCCCGTGGCCAGAGGGCTCTGCTATTTCAGGGGAATGTTGGAATGAGCAAAGAAATAGCAGGCGCTCACTTCTTTTGGAGATGAGGCTTAAAGATCTCTCTACAGCTCACATTACTGCTATCCTAGGAAATACTTTCTACTAATAGGTTGCAGGTCTTCCTTAAGCATAATTTTATAACACTCCCTTTCATAGGACACAGATACAAAAACCATTAGGGCCTCTGTCGTAGTTGTGGTTCCTCTTGGCTTCAGTGGGGCCCTGTATGACATTTCATTACTATAAAATAAGAAAATTAAAATAATTATTATAGTGAAAGGCAGAAAAATATTCTAGTTAAATATAATCACGAAGAGTATTTATTAACTTGCTTTTACAACTATGATAGAGTTCCTAAAAAGCTGAGGTGTGGGAAAGCTACCTTCTAATGGTAAGAAAGTATTTATAAAAACAGAATGACAGCTCCAAGTGAGAGGGGAGCCAAGAGTAAGGAAAGAAAGGAGTCACACAAGATCCAGAAGAAAGGCTTTTTCCATTCCTGGTTGTTCGGAGTGATTTTAGATTTCTAGTCATTCCCTCGGGATGTTACTGGGTTCCAGACATACATTTTTTTAATCTTCTGTTAGATAAAAAAAGAAGGGAGGGAAGGAGAACAAGGATGTTCCACCAAGCCCACCAAAAAATTATGCCATCCTTAGTAATTTGGGGTTTTGAGCTTAAAGGATTCAAAAAACTGAACAAAAGCACTATGTCAGCTGATCAAGCATAAGCTTTGTTTATGAATGGTGTCTTTCTAATGCATACAATGAAATTATTTTACAGGGCAGATTATTGATTAGTATTACTCTGGAATGCTTAATCTTTCATCTTGATTACTTGTTTGTTTTTTCTAATTAGCTATTATTAAGCAGTCTTGCAGGTACCAGAATGTATATATTTCCCTAGTGGATTACGTGTTAAATAATTGCTTTGTTAACTTACTTTCTTTGAGGTTTATTGTTATTTAAAGCTTGTGAAATTTTATGTATTCTGCTAAATCTGCAAAACTTGCAAATTTACACATTCCTGCAGCAGTTCCCTAACTGCATGCTTATTTTCATGTGTGTTTGTCCTATCTCACCCTGTGATATGTCGCATGGGCTTGCTCCCTTTGTCTGGGGCTGCTGTCTGTATTGTTTTGTGCTTCCAGATAGCGGTGGGTGTGCTCGCAAACGTGCCGCAATGTCTGTCACATTAACAGCTGTGAAGAGAGTTCAGAGTTCTCCAAACCTATTGGCCTCAGGTATAACCACTAAGCAGTGAGATACTACTCCCGAATGGCTTTTCTGTAGTCT
>NW_009633010.1:47446-129560 GCF_000690535.1 Cariama cristata | reverse complement strand
TTCCTGCAATATTACTCTGCAAGGAGGAGAAGGGTAACCGTATTTTCTATTCCGCTGACAAGGTCTGTTACTTACTTCTATAATGCTCTTTAAAAAGTAGTCTTAATTTCTCTCTGCCTACACTTAGTCGCCATTAATGAAAAAGAAATTAGGAAGACTTAGGAAAAATCAGTTATTTATAAATTAATTTTGCCTTTGATTCCTATTTTGGGTCTCGTGTCCCCTGTTTTTTTCAAGACAACATAGCATGAAAAGTAGGTTTTGTTTATTACAAACTTTATTTATTGCAGTTTGCTTTAAAAACTCTTCTTGAAGGAAAAGAATCTGAATGCTGTTGTAAAATGATTATCAGAAACCAGATTAAATTTAAAAAATCATTTATCAAGCATGTTTTCCTAAAAATGTTTAAAACAATGAAAACATGCAGAATATTCAGTAGATAGGCAGAACTGCATCTTAGCATTACTCATGTCTGATTTTGCAAAATTAAATCTTAATGGATGTCAGCTGCCCAGCTTCACTGGTGAATTAAGTAGTTGTAAGTATAAATCAGTGAAGAATCTTGAGTGGTGTAGACTAATTTACACCAATGTGAACATTCAGTGTTCACACCAAACAAGTATAATATAGGAAGCTGCATAAAGAATGAACTAGAAAATAATTGCAAGATAAAGTCTTTGTTTTTGTAGATCTTTTGAAATATAAGACTAATCCCCAGGAATAAGAACGGTTAGAATTTATGAAACAAATTAAAAAGTTGGTTGCTACTTTTTATAAGGATAGTGGAAAGGTTATTGGTATTACTGCATGTATGTAAATTTAAGAAAACATTGGGTTCTTATTTTTTAGCAACACTTCTAAAAAATTTTTGTCATTAAGAGGCTTGTATTGCATGCTTAAATGTCTTGCTTTGGACTTAAAATTAGTGATAAGGAGTGCTCTTAGTAGTATAATTATTGTACATTAAAAATATTTTGAATTTCTTTAGGGATGTTGTAATTTTAGTTTGTTTAGGAGAAAAACCACTAATATAACTCTAAGTAGTCTAAAAAACCACCAGAATTTCAAATCTGTTCTGTGCTGGCAGCATGTATGTATCAGTTTCTGTGTTTTGCTTTGAAGTGATGAAGAAAGCATCACACATTCTGGTGTGAAGGGGGAGAGAAAATCTTGACAGAATCTGTAGGCATCTTCCTTGGTTTTGAATTAAACCTTTCCAACTCATTTTAAAGGAATGATACTTCTTTTGATATCTAGCTTTTAGATGGTAGTATATCACAGTATTTACTGGAAAAAAACCCACAGCAAATGTTTGTTTATTATTGGATGTCTGAAATAGTGGTCATTAAATAACAGTAACTCTCTGCACACTATAACCTTCTGTAGAACTTGTGCAATAAACATTGCAGAGTTACCTACGGTCTAATGTCCTGAGGTGTGCTTAGGTAACAGGAGGGAACAAAAAGACTACTACATATTTTTCAACCTGTGTCATCATAGTTTTATTTCTAACACAACTTAATATTGGATGTTTCTTTTTCAGGGTCTGAATCTCAGTCTCCAGATTCAGGTAAATAAAACACTGTCATTTATGCATCAGTGTAATACCATGTAAGTGGATGAATTATAACAATCTTCCATTTATTTGATTTCATTACTCTCTACATCCACATTATTTAAGGAAAGCACCACTGGAATTGTAATAATAATTGCAAGTGGTCAAGACCTCAAATTCATATCTCATTTGAAAGCACTATTTCCTATAACATAGTATATGTTGTCAGAAAATGAATTTTGTGGGAGAATACAGACTGGTAATTTGCCACCTTTAGCTTCACCAGCGCAAACTATTTCATTTTTAGTCCCTTACTGAGGATTGCAAGTTCTGCCCACCCCACTTAGCAGCCTGCTCACATAATGTGTTAGTTTTCCCAGCCTCTTATAATATTTTGTCTTCAAATCTCCCTCTATGTTTGGACAATGCCTTGAGGGCTTTTCAGCTCTAAGGATAGAGACAAAACATGGTTGGTTGGTTGGAAAATTGAAGTATCATTCAGATTTGGAAATAAGATGCATTATTGGAACAACTAATTGGATATTGTGGTGAAATTTGGTGAAACTGCCATGACCAATTACCTTTATGTGAGCTGGGATTTTTTTCAAAATCTGATGCAGCTGTGAAGTTCAAGAACCTAATCTGTGAAAGTACTTCAGCCTGCTTTATACAGGGGCTGAAGCACCAACCTCTGAAAAGGACTCCCAAGGTTAAAATCCATTGTCTGTATGAATGTTCTGGGGAGATATCAAACTGCTACCAGCAGTATTGTCAATGCTTGACTTTTCTAAATTTTAAAGATAAATATTTTGTAAAGTGGCAGCTTATAACTTCCATGGTGATAACGGCAGCAGTGTCAGTTGTGTAGTAGGTGAACTTTTCCACAGTTTGTTTAATAGCTGGGTTGCTATGATGATAGCAATATAGAGATCTACTAATCACAAAAAAATAGTTTTATTCTTTTTTCCTCACCAAAGCTTGGAGATCTTACGATGGAAGTAGAGAGACACTGAATGGAGATTCTAGCAGCTCATCTCTTACAGCAAAAGGTTTTAGGAGCGTGCGGCCAAATCTACAGGATAAAAAATCACCAACTCAGGTAAAACCGAACACAGCAAGTTTCATGCTTTGGCATTTATGTGTGGGTTATTCTTGGGGGATAGCACGTATCGATGGGCTATCTCTATGCAACATTGTCCTGATGTCTTCCAGATAGCGCAGATCCACCTGTTCATACGAGTTGTTGCAAATTGTTTTGCTGCATAGATAAAATATACTCCACACAGGATGCGTGCCTCCAGGTTAATTACCAGAAATTGCTTTCAATGAACAAGACAGCCAGCTAAATAAAAGTAGGTCATACACAAATAAAAGCTTTCTAGGAGTGTTCCCAGACTTCAAAGGGTATTAATATTTTACACTAGGAGAAATGCATTAGTCATCAAAATAGTATCTGAGGATAAATGTTTATTAATTATAAGGTAGACAATCTTTCTGCCTGTTTTGCAGAACAACATAATTAGAGCACGCTAAAAAAAAAAAAAAACACACTTAACTTGGAAACATACTTATCTATCCAAAAAAATCAACATACCATCAGTACTGTTCTCTGTTATTATTTTAATTCAAAGGTTTAAGAGGCTCTGTGTGTTCTATATATGTGTGTTACCCTTGAATAATAGCTTGTTATCTAAGGTCATGGAGTACATTTTGGAGATTACTTACATATCTGAGCAATTTCACAGTAATGGTTCTTATTCAGTGTAATAATTGTTTTTTTTAAAGAAAATGAAATGTTGTGGGCTCCCTTCTGATCCCAGTTTACTCTCAACAAATGGAACATCTGGCTTTCTAAACACAAGCTGTACAGCCCTGCACAGCAAAAGGTGGTGGGAACCTGACCAGTTCAGTTGTCCATTGAATTAAGCAATGTTGGGATGAAGCCCCTTAAGTTGCTAGTTCCTTTATTTAAAGATAAAAGTAAAACTGAGTTATATCTCCTGCTAACATTTAATTTCTTTCTGTTTCTTCTTCAATGTTATTTTGCTCTGTGTGGATGCTTTTGGCAAATAAGGCACCTCTGCCACCCCCTAGAAAAGAAAGTTTTCAGAAAGCAAGAGTAACTAATCACAAGAATGAAATTAATCTCGAGGCAGTAACAACTGATCCAGCTAAACACCTTCCCACAGATACTGCCTATTGCACTAATGAGAAGTCTGTCCAGAAGACAATGTCTTCTCAAATATCTAACACAAGTGTGTCCTATGCACAAAAAATCATTAAACCACTGACCTCAATCTCCAGTGCAGGCACAAGCACAGTAGCTGGTATTAGTACTAGTCTCCATCAAGGCCAAAGGCAACAGTCTCAAAAACGTAGGGTATCTACCCTGAAATTAACCCGGACACGTGACCCAGCAAGTAGCATTCATTGTAATACACAGCAACAGCTCAAGCCTGTTGAAGAACCAGTGTTTCCACAAAGGCCTGTCTCACCCACCTGTAACCCCGTGCCTGAGATACACACAGCATCTGTTTCCATTCAGATAGCTCCCATCCCTGACAATAGAGCAGAGCCTGAAATCCAAGAACATCCACCTAGTATTTCTCCAGACACTTCAAAGATGTCTTCAAAGGATTTGGGACAAAAGTCTACAGTTCTTCCTTCTTCACAGGCTGCAGAATGCCATGTGGTATATTTAATTTTTCCATCTTTTATTTTAGATCATTCATGAATCACTTAATAACTGTCTGTTTAGTTATACTTACATTATTAAAGTTAGACCTTGTGTTTTCTGGGTAAAACTACCTGTCACATAGATCAAAACAGAACTGAACAAAACCTGAAGTTTTTGGAGGAGTATTGAAAAAAAAAAAGAATTTAACCCAGCTGAGCTGGAAGGTAGACTTCTTTGTTCCTCTGTGACTTTATGGAGTGCAAATGCACAGTAGGAAATTAGTGAGTTGTAAGTCATGCATCTGCTTAAGTGGCTTTTCCTAGAGGGGGTTGCATTAAAGCATTATGCTTCTATAGGTGCTTTAAGGATCAAGTATGGATAGAAAAGGGATGGGTTGAGGAGGGTTCTAGAAATGCAGCTCTGCCAGTTTGCTAGGGCAACCAAAAAATATATTTTGTCAGTTGGCACTTTCTGCAAGGCTAGTCACTGCTATCTCTTATGTGTCCTGTACAATAGCACTTTTTGAAGAAAATGGATTGATAAAATCCTTTGTCAACCACCTCGACATGAAGCATCACAAGGCACTGAACTTTTAAGTCTCTCTGCTTCCCATATACCCTATGCTTACTGAGATGAAAATTCTTTAACTACATTGATCTCATCTAGGAGAAGCGGGAGTATCAGGCACACAGTATAGGTCCAGAGGAGTCTGGTCAGGGTTTATCGCCATTCAGAAAGTTACCGGGTCAAATAAAATAAGCTGGGAAGCGGTAAAGCAGCAGCAAACACACGCTAGGCAAAAGGAAAGCTCTGAATAAACATTCTCATTTCTACCTTGCTTTACCTAGTCACATTAAGATTTTTTTATTTCAAAAGTTAGTTATTCTAGTATATCTACCAATATACCAGCTTATCTGAGTTTGAAAACCCTTTGGTTGGAGGTAGGGATTGCTATAGGTCTAGGCTTACCTGCCTCAAAGCTTTGTCTGAGTGAGGATCCCATCATGGTGTATTTGTGTTTGTCTGGTTCTGCTGAAATCAGTGGGGCTACTCTGAAGTGAATACGGCACAATCTTGCAAACTTAAAGTCTGTTGACAGCCCTGTTGTCAATAGTAGTAACACATCTGCTCTCTCAGACTGTGGTTCTTTCAGAGCATCACGTTCAACCAGGTCTTTACTCTGGAAGCCACAAGCATCTGCATTAGCTACAGGATAGTTTTAGAAGTTGTAATACATCAATTCCCCTCTTCAATTCCCAGGTAAAAATTTTGATCAAAACAAAGCTCTGTGAAATTATATGGCAACAATTTGCAGTGCTCCTTTTGAATTGACTCAGTTAACAAATGGGAGCACCGAAGAATTAATCACGTTTGTCCCTTTCAAGATTAGAGACAAAACTGTCATCTTAAACCCTTCTATTAGGCTACATAAAATGTAGAATATTTTGATAAAAACAAATTGCTTTACCCTTGAGAAGAACCAGTTTGCTACTCAGTGATTTTTGTCAAGTGGAACAAGTCAGTTCAAGCAAAAGCCACAGTAAAGAAATCGTGTCAGAAACAGTAATGTAGGCTGAGCATGGACTTTTTCTGATCGGTAGGGTAGGTATGAAGATTACAGGAAGCAGGCTGTCAAGCCTTTTAAATATGGGCATCAAGGGATATGGTCAGACAGTAAAACAGGTATAGGTGTGGCCAATACAACTTATGGGTCTATATTTTTGTTTCACTTAAAAATAGTTGTTCGGCCTGTTAGCAACATGATACATTATATATGCTCAGACAAATTGAAGTGTCTGTCAAACAGAAAGTAGTTTTATGACAGCTAACAAGAATTAGGGGAAATACCTTTTTTATGATCCAGAATAATACTCAAACTCTAATCAGAATGACTAAAAATAGTTTATCTTCTAGCTACTTTTTTTAGAATTTTAAAAGTCAAAACATGTTTTGCAGTTTCTTTCTATTTTAGAATCTCTTTTAGTTTCACTATGAGCTGACAAGAGTCAGAAAAGTAGCTGTGACTTGTTTGGCAATTCTACACTTATTTTTCTGCCTTCTCTTTGGTTTCAGTGTGTGGGAAGAATGATCAGAAATTTGGCAACTGGGTTTCTTTGAATAAAATGATAAAAATTTCAGTTGATCACAGGGTTCATTAGGGAATGTAGCCATCTTTTCAAACTGCATCCATTTATTGAGGTCTTGCCTGAAAAATTCAGCTGACATCCTCCCTGATGTTCAACTTAGAAATAAATTCTAAACATTAGTATGAAGAGGTGTATGTGGCATCACTGTCAAGTCATGGAGCCAATGGGTTTTGCTAGCTCTGTGTTAAAATACATACCTAAAACTAGAGTACAAATCAGCACGTGAGGTGGTGTAAAATTCTGCATCAAGTGAGGTCCCAAAGACAAGATACCATGGGCTACAGTTAGAAATAAAGGCTACAGCTATGTATCTAAGAAGATTTCTTTTCTGACTCAGATCTCTGGTTGAAATCTTGGAACTGTTCTAACAAATGCCAAAAATTATGATCCCCTTTAGCGCTCTATCTCATGGTAATTACAAAGTTCACAATTTCTCTTACATAGACAAATTAACGTTCAGGGTACTATATTTGATAGTACTTTAATTTTTACAATTGTTTTAGATCTGAAAACTCTACAGGACTTTGTACACCAGTTAAAATACTTTTGTATATGCAGATCATAGGTTGTTATGTTAAGCTGTATCCTCTTAGGGCTGCTCTCAGACTGTGGATTAGGCCCACCAGCAATGTTCAAAGCTGCCACAGAAACTCTCAAAAAACAAATACATTTAGAAAGGTGCTGTAAAAACAAACAACTCTCCCTCTGTATCTGGGTTTATGTGTGTGGAGGACAATGAGGTAAGATCGGCTAATCAACACTCCTTAAGAGGTTGTAAATGAGAAATACTGTCCATGTGTGGGTATCTTTGTATGTAGGGAACATGTACAACTATATTATGTCACAAAGCATGGAAAAGTACAGCCAAGAGAGCTTTTACGGTCCAAGTTCAGGTACAACAGTTTCACAGTATTTTTTAATGTAGCTTGTTATGTTTGTGCTCCTGTTTGCACTTCATTTCAGAGTTAGGAGCAAGCAGAAGTGTAGTATGACTCACCAAGTGACATTTTGTAAACTCCTTAAAAGTATATGTGAAAAGAGAGGCATTCAAGTTACTCAGTATTATTTTTTTTACATTATTACAGTCTCAAGAGATCTGCTGCTCTGTACTATACTGCAGATACAGGAGAAATAATCTAATCTATTTCAACAGAGAAATTACCATTTGTTAGTATGAGACTGATGGAGGTAAATTCTGTTGTCCAAATTTCTTATAAGAAAAAGTTCTAAACTGATGAAGAATTCTGAGCTGCATCTGCTGAAATTCTGGTATTTTTATGTTCATTTTGTTCCTGGGTTCATAAGTGTCCTCTTGTTCTAGACACTGCTCTCAGTTTTAAAACTGAGGATGCAAAGCATTTGTCCTGTTTGTTTGAATTCCACAAATAAGGGAACACTTGGTTTAGTCCTGGTGTCCTAGAGGAAGGAAAACTACTATACTAGATGTTTATGAAAGTGTTTCTTTTCCCAGCCTTATAGCTGTGGACAAGTGAATCAAGGAAAATAAGCCTGGAATTCAAAAAATTGTTTCTGAATTGGTTTATCTAGTACATTACTGTTTGTTAGGCATTGACAATACATTGAGTGATGTAGAAGGGCGAGAAAACAGGTTTCAGTGTTTTGGGGACAGACAGCAAGCAAAGAAAATCGAGCACATACTTTTCCTTTTAAGTTCTGTATCACTAATGTGGTTTTGCACGAGGGCTGAACTCCACTTCTTATACTGAGTTTAGAATAAGAGGGCTAGGTAATAAAAAAGGGCACAGGAATATAAGTTGCAGCATCAGTTGGAGATTTTGACATCAGCTTTTAACAAATAAAGAGGTATTTTTACCCATTTGTGCAAGCGTATGGGTGTAATTTGATTGTTGACTACTAAACTCTGCTATGTATTAACAAAATGAGTTGATTCACTTATCTCTGAGTCTCCTTATCTGTGTCTTGACTGTTGAAGCAAGGCCAGCACTTTGGTGTCATTGGTAATCTCACACCACTCCCCACAAATCTTGTGTTAAAATGATAGATGACTGGTTTTGAAACCCATACTAGGGTCACATGTCTATTGCATGTGAATTGGGTAGCAGCTGTGTTCTTCAGGCCTGACATTTTACTATTTGATGGAAAATGAACATTTCTAAGGACCAGCAGAAAGCTGCACTTGAGACCTTCAATTCACTTTAAGACTGTGATGACATTTCTCTCTTTCTCTGAGGCGTTGCTCCACAATCCAAGATAATTATGTAGTCTAACTGGGTTTTCATCATTCTAATTGATTAAGTACTTGTTTGGCATTTAATCCCCCTGACTTCTGCTAGCGTTTCTTGCGCTACAACAATAAGAAAGCTAACCTGAAGCACGCTGAATGGAACTGGTATTAAAAGTTTTCTGGAACGCATTCAGCCTTGTCCTTCTCACATTTTTCACAGTGATTAAAAATATGAATTAGTAGTAGCCAAACATATCTGTTTAGAGTTTACCAACACTCCATGTTTATTTACATGGTATAATCAGGTTTTTTAAATAATGCCGTTTAAATCACCGTTTCAGGCACTTTTTCCCAGAGTGATGGTTGTACCTATGACAGAATTCTAGAACCAGGCAGAATATTCAAGTTTTACTTTACAAAGCTGAGACTTCATGTTGGGAATCAATACCTAGAATTGCTGCATTCCTTCTACCCATGTTGTAAGAGTGATAACTTTATATCCTTTTTAAGAATTTGGCTTGATGAAATCAGCTATTATTTACCAAACACAATGAATGTAGTTCTTTAAGAACTCAATTTCGCTAGCTCTCTGGATGCACCCTGAATAACTGTTCTTGTGTTGTCCATCCCTTCTTTTCTCAAGCATGCAGGCAATCTTCTCAGTTCGAAGCCAGAAGGCTTACTAGATTTCTCAAGTCTCCAAAATTTTCAGTTATTTTAACAATTTAGAGATAAATTTACATATTTTGGCTCAGTCACATGTAACTTTTCTTCTGGGGTTGCTGAGTGGATGTCTGGTCTCAAGAACTTCAGAGTTTCGTACTGACTCTGCCTCATAATTGCATTATGATCTGGCTCATGTCTCTTGCTGGAGATCTTGAATTATGACATGGATGATGAAATTCATCATGAATGATGGTTCTGTGAAGGTGAAATTACTGTTTCTTATATGTGTACGTAAATGCAGACATCTTAAACCCCCGATATACTATGCTGTGTAACTGGCTGTTTCACATCTGCATATGATTGCTTTTCATGAAATTATTTTAATAGTATTCCATTGTTCTTTCGAAGTTTCTGTTGGCAAATTAGTTATCTCTAAAATTAATGTTTCCTTTTACAGTCATACACTCAGTTATTGATTTTCTGATTAAGAAGTAATCTGTTCAGATTTACTCTATGGAAAGATTTTCTTTTTTTTTCAGTTGTAGCTTTGAAACTTTGCTGTGAATAAGATTTGAATTTTAAGCTGTTTGACTAAGTTTCTTCCCAGTTTTAACTGCAGATTTTAACAGCATTTTCTGGCTATTTTGTGTACCTCAGAGGTCCAGTAGTGCCAAAATGTTCTTTTGAACCATTTGGAACAAGTGATGGATATCTGTTCACATGCTTAAGATTCTTTTCTGAAATGCTTATTCATAGAGATGGTCCCATTGACCTCAGTAAGGTTATTTGTGTAAATTCCAGTTCATCTCAGCAAGAATTATGGAAGTGGACCCCCAGTGACCTCTCATAAGTAGCACAGTCTGGGTTGTGTTCCAAGTCTTCCATAAGGACTTTAGAAGATATTTTCAGATTTTGGATTAAAATGCCAAAATGGCATTTTAATCTGATGGCTTGAAACATTTTTTGAATTATTAAAGACATCTGTATCTGCCTATTCCAAGCATAGGAAATAACCATAATAATATTGGTAACAATGTGATATCTATGAGTAAATGTTGCTTTTCTAAGTAGTAATTACTGTGTATGGTGTCTTACTGTCCTATATTTTACATAAAGTTAAACTCCCGAACACTCTTTTCAGCTATTCCAGAGTTCCTCAGCTCTATCAACTGAAACCATTAGTGCTGAAGTAGGCAGCATTTTGACATACTTCCGGAATTGATTGAAAACTTGTGGCTAATAGGCAGTATAGGATTTGTGCAGCTGTTTAAGAAAGACTGGATGCCAACACGCTTTTCATGTATCTTTAATTCAAAAAGTTGCAGATGCAAAAAGCCAGTTTCAGGACTTGTTTGAACCCAGTGTCCTGCGACTGATTTGAAATAACAGAATATAAAGCTCATACATTGTGTGGGAGTTTTCAGAAGCACTCTCATGAGGACATTCCCTTATACTTGTAAGGAATTATGCTGAAACCAAACAACTAGTGTGTTTTGTTTCAGTACGAAGTCATCCCTGTCCTGTTCTTGTCCTCCCCATCTTTGTCGTCTCATATTTATACCAGTTACCCTAACAATCCTTGTGTCCTCCAATGTCTAAAAGGCTCCTATGCGTACACCTGATCTGGTAGGCTGGCAGGGTGCTTCCAGGGTGCTTGGAAATTCTAAGATGATCCAAACGTTTTTATTAGAGAGGCAGTGGAGAAGATGTATTCAGTCACAAGAGGCAGAAAAGTCCACAACCTATTGCTTGCAGATCATATGAACATTCAATATTAGTGTTTCCATTTAGCTTGCAGTCCTGCCCATCTGTATATTACAGTTAATTTCAAAATGATACCTGTCCTTTGACAAAAAAAGAGAGCAACATTTACAGAGATCAGACTTGCAGATCCTTTTTTCCTTTTACAAACAAACTGAACATGACATTCTCTAGCCTCGTAATTACGTAAAGAATAAAATAGCATGAACCTTCTCGATGTGCAACTGAGATTGTTAATATATGCAGTACATTGCGAATATTCATCCCCAGCACACTATGGTTTCTGGCATTGCTTCCACTAGTATTTGATGCATTCATTTCATGTTTTCCTACTTTAATATAGAGCGTGGTTGATTTATTTCCTAATCCATGTGAATGCGAACTTCCTCGGGCTGCTGAAAAACTGACGCTTTTGTGATTCTCCTACACACAGCAAGAGGCAAAAGGAAAAGTTTTTTATTCATTTGGTAATCTGTTTCTTTTCTTATTTTTTTTCCTCAAATCTCAGCTTGGAAACCAGAAAGTAACTGCCCCTGTGATGGAGGTAAATGCTTCACAGACACACAGACAAACAGCAACAGAAGCTTCTCCACTGCCTCTTCCTCCTCCTGTGGTACCAGTTAACCGAGCCTCTTTCTCACCAGACAGTGGCACCCATCTAGTACCATATTCTTTGCCAACGCTTGATGATTTTTTGCCTTCACGCTTTTATAAAACCCCAGCCCTTTCACAATTTTCATATAAATGCCCATACCTAGCTTCTGAAAGTATTATCCACAGGAACGAAACAGCCTCTGTAAGCACAGATTCTGCCATGAGCGAGTGCTCCTCCCGCACAGTGAGTGAGTCCTCCACAGCCATTCTAGATGAGCTGCAGACTTGTAGCTATGATCCTACTGACTGCTCTGAAACACCTTCCCCAACCTTGAGCCAGATGTCTGCTGTGTCAGATGGCACCACCTTAACCAACACTGCTGCCACTTCTCATGTAATTATGCTTCCTTTTTTCCTCCTCCATTTTGTTCAAACAGGTTGTCAGAGGGGATAAGAGTTCAGACTTGTCTGTTACCCTGTTACAAGGACAAGTATTCTGTTTGTAGTTTGCTGTGTTTGCAGTCTGACAGTATGTTTTGCAACTGTTGTTTAAAAAATATGATTGGCATAGCAGATTTGGTAATAGGAAAATGATACTAGGTTGTTGCACAGTTGTATGGTCAGCTAAGATGTATCAAACACTGTGCTTAAAATAAATGAAAGTACCTTTGATAAGTATCTGCTCCAAATGCATTAAAAGCAAGCAATCTGTAGAGTTTGAAGAGATTTGTTTAAAATGTTGTTAGCAACGTACAGGTTGTGGAGTTTGTAGCCTCTGGACAACCACCATTTTTAGTTTATACTGAGGTACAGGTTTCAATAATATAACTTGTAAATCTGTAGTAAATGTTGGCAATATTTAACGCAGTTTTTTCCTCAGCCATGACCACTGACTGCATGACACTGTTTTTCTCTCCCCTAACTAACCTTTTCCTCTCCTAAGCACAGTTTCTTACAGGAGTGAACTTCATAAATAATCTTGTAGTACCCAAGTGTCCTGCTACTTTTCTCTTGGTTAAGTCCAGGAAAAAAAACAGCGTGTGATTAGGTATTTTATGTATACATTTGCTTTTCTGTACCTTACTACACTCATATATGGGTAGAAAGAAGGTATGGAATTTGGGTCAAATCCAGATCACTTCTTATTTCTTTTGAGATTATCTGCATGATTAAAATAAGTCAGAACAAAGCCTTCATTTACATTGAGCAATTTGTTGCTGAATTACAAAACAGAGAGATGTTCCGAGACTAAAGTTTTACTGGGTCACAACAGTGTTCAAACTTTGTACAAATACTTCAGCATGCTATCATTTTCAAGTCTGAGAAGAACAAATTGTATATATTTTTCAAGTTTCATGTGCATTCTATAAAATGTATTTTGAGCCCAAACTTACAGAGTCACCTGGAAAGTCAACGATCTGTTGGCAGTGCTCTGGATGCTGTTAAAAAAAAATAACGTTAATAACAGGCATGTAAAAGCTGTCATTCCTAACTCTTGCAACACAGCTCTGAAACTTTTTTTGGTGAGACTCAGTAGTGTGAATGTGCATACAGCCCAGTAGTTGTAAGCAAAGATACCATAATCAATATAGACTGGTATGTGTAAATAAGGCACAATCACTACATGACCATTTACGAGCTACGGGAAGCATGGAACACTTGTATTTTCTTCTAACCTACTTCTAAAATAATCAGCTAACTGTATGTTTTCTTTGAGCACCATTTTTGTAAGCTAAAGTGAATAGTCCTCCGTTCTTTCCTTTTTTGGGTAGTCTCCCTGTTAGAGGGATATGTTACGGTCAGGTCTGACCACTACTTTCTCTCTATAGACATAGCAGGGATGAGCATTAACAATTGTTCACCATTAATGGACAAAGAGAAAGGATGAGTCTCCCACCAAAGGACAAAAATGCCCAAGCAATCCTAAGAGCTCCACAGAAATTAAACTGCTGGCAAGACCCACCTCTGCAGTGTAGAAAAGTCTTCATCTCCCATCCTCTGTGGAGTAGGGCCAGGTGACTATGGATGTATCTGCGAAATGAGAAAACGATGGGGAAGCTGATGGCACACACAGGTGTGCTGCTAGTGGCTCTACTCTTGTCATGATCTTCATTCTCAGAAGAGGCTCCTCTTGGTTTTGTAGATGAAAACCGCTGAGAGAACAATAAAAGTAATACAGGATTGTGCCATCCAGCACTGCGCCTGCATAAGATCGAACCATGCTTTCAAACACATTATGTCCATGTTGGGGATGTGTGTTTATTCTTGAGGTCCTTAATTGACAGCTTAGGCAAAAAGATTTTTACAGTGGATCTTTGAGAAGAAACAGCATCAGGAAGAGCTGAATCAACAAAATTGTAAAATGTTCCAGGCAAAAGGCAGAGCTGAACATAAAACTGTGGTTAATTGACCATACTTTTAGTCACAGATTACAACTTCTTTGAAAACTTGAAGTATGAGAATTGTAATTCTTATTTGGGCTTATGCTTAGAATTGGAGTTAAAATCAGAGAACGGCTGGTTTTGGAAGCTCTTCTTTCTGATTCTATTCCAATTATGAACATTTCCCTTATAAAGTAATTTTCATGGGTTCTTTTTGTTGATATAGTTTAAAATTGTGGAATCTAATGGAAACTTGGAAATAGAAGTAAACATTAGATTTTTGCCTTTTCCCAAGTTCTGGGACTGTCTCTGGCTTCAAGAATTGATCCTGAATATTTTAAGCCTAATTCAGTATCTTGAGGCCGGGCTGTGCTGTGTGGCACCGTTGCACAAAGCTGCGCAGACATCCATAATGTTTTTGCTGCCTGCCTCAGCAGAGAGGTTAGAAAGCAGCTCCAGTCCCAAATAGATGTTTTTATCTGCTCTGATTCAGAAGCCCCAGAGAGCTGCTTTTTCTGATGCCCAGGAAAATTAAAGGAAGTTTAAACCTGGTACCTAGGAGGAATCTTTACAAGAGTTTAATTACCTAGCAGCAAAAGTAGGTGGCTCTGCTAGCGGTGGAGCACAGGTAAAGTGTACTGGAGAAAAAAATAAATGAAGGAGGTTAGGGAAATGAACAACATGAGAGAGGTGATTATCTTCCCAATAAGCTGCAAAATAGGTGCATTTTTGGTGAAATAGTTCTTTTTTGTATCATCTTTTTTTCCCACAAAGGAGGTTACCTAGGAAAGTAAAAGGTCTGATTCATGAATAGGCATCTTAAAGATTTCAGTTCCTTCTAAAATCTGGGAACAAACTCTGCCACCTGGAACTAAAGCATCACAGTCTCAGATTGAAATGTCAGTAGCTCCCAAATGATTCCAAGGGCAGGAAGGGCCCTTGGAACTTGAAACGTGGCAGAACTGTCTTTTATAGCTAACCCTCTCACCAGTGCAAGATGCATCAGATAAATGCAATAGCCGCCCTCAGAGAAACTTTCCTCAGAGAACGTCATTAGGAACTAAGAAATGATAGCTGAGCTAATATCCTCTCTAAAAGCTTTAGAAGCAAACCCAAAAAACTCATATATGGACATACCATATATACATTTATGACTGATGTCCGTCAGCTACTTCTGTGGATCCTATTTTAATAATAATTTTCATAATATAATATTCATAATATTTCAAACTACTTGGTGTAAGAGCCTTACTGTCAACCTAGCTATTTGGTAAAGCCCATCACAGGAATATCTTAATTTTTGGTTACAGAAATTCATAGGAGTAGCTTTCCAGTCTACAAAGAGCTCACACTAGTTCTGCTCCTCCCTTCAGAGAAGCAAAAGCCATAGTAAATGAGGAAGAAGGTATAAGGTTCTGGACATAATTGCACCCTGCCTTCCCGAGAAACAAGCTTTCCCAAAAAGACAATATGCAGGAAAAGAGAATGGGTGAACCCCTGAAGTAGGGTAGAGATGGCTGGCCTCATCTGGGAACCTCATCTGAAAACATGGCTCTGTACCTCTTGAAATGCTATCTTTGAGCTCATGCAGCTTTTGTATTCTTACAGCTCCAGGTTCTTTTGGAGGGGGGCATGGTGTGAGAAAAGCCCACTTAGTTTACATTTTGGTTCCTGACTTTAGTAAGAGAGGAAACATTTAAACGTAACAGTTTTAATGGAGACATCACCACAACACAAACTTTTTCAGCTCCATTCTGAAAACAGGCATCCTTAAAATGAGAAACCTCTGAATGCATCTAAGTCCCATGATGTCTGCATCAGAGCCAGAATTTGTTTTGCTCTCTTAGCTATCGGAGACCAAGATGTTCAAAATTTCAAAGCAAATCAGTAACCTCCAAAATACAAATGTATACAAGCAGTTATGAACCATTTCATTTATAAAAGTAAAAGTAATAGGCCTTTTAGTAAGTTTTTTACTTACGCTTTGCTGCTTCAGATAGAATCATGTTTTATATTTACAGCATGATTTAGTTCTCTTTTGTTGTATAAAATTGAGCCAAGTTTGTAGCGTTTCTGATTTTGTTTAGATTTGAAGACAAGTTCTGCATTAAGAGAGATGTTACAGAGAGCTTCCCTTCCTTTGCTGCTGAAATATTCGCTCCCCTCTCATTTCATTCAATGTTTTCTCAATATCTCTGTTTCGATCTGTGCATTACAGCCCATAAAAGTGCTACAGCCCAGGTGTGGGGACTCTAAACCTGGGGGCAGGGAAGCAGATTGTTTCACAAGTACCTCTTGTGACTAAAGTCTAAATGGCTTGTGATGCTGCTGTTCTGCCAGTTTACTTAGCTTTCCCACGTTATTTATTTGATTTTATTCCATTGTTTTGTGGTTGTGGTTTTTTTATTGGTGCTATTTATTTTTATTGTGATAAACTACATATCAGCATCCCATAGTGACTCCAGCTGGCTTCCATTTTTTAAAGCAGCTTTGGCTCACTCTCTTCAGCTAGTCTTAATGAGACTTTTCCCTTCAGTCTGCACAGAAGTTCCCATTAATATCAATAGGGCTTGAGCATGTGCATGAAGGGAATATGTCTCTTGGAGTGGGTGATCTGTGGCAGGCAGCCTTTGTCACACCACGAGAGGAACTTTTACTGCCACCTTCATTTTATATTGCTGTCGGACCTCTGCAGAACTTGTTTGTGCCATCTTCGTTGCCTTGACCATGGTCTTTCTGTCACCTTCCTATGACTTCAGCATGCTTCACAGACAGCACCTACAGAGAGAAGAGGGGAGGTACAAGGTATATAAGGAACACAATTCTGCTCCCCTTGTGATGAGTTTTGTGTTTCAGTGAATGCAGATGCCGTTATGGCTAGGTACCTGACAACTGGTAATTGTTGTGTGGATGGCAGTCTTGCATCACCCTTTGTTTGGGATGGCAGTCGGAGGGCTTTGTGTGTATTTTAATGGGATATTGTTTTGTTTTTCTCAGGCTCAGATCACAGTGAATGGGAACTCTGGCACTGCTGCCAGCCCAGTGAGTCACTTTCAAAGGCCTTTTTCCCCTTCTTCAGCTTACCCTCCACC
Organism: Cariama cristata; assembly: GCF_000690535.1. NCBI lineage: Eukaryota > Metazoa > Chordata > Aves > Cariamiformes > Cariamidae > Cariama > Cariama cristata. The sequence goes on along the minus strand of NW_009633010.1, from coordinate 112,481 downwards.
AGCTTCGCTCAATTCCAACGTTGTTATCATGCAGCATGGCAGGATGATGGGTAAGCCTCACACAGAATGTTTGCTTTATACATTACGCAACATGTTGCAATTCATGTGGCAAAGACTATAAACAATTGCAGAATACTTCACATCCATAATGAAGGTATTGTCTATTCATCTACCTTGGGAAGTAAATGCAAGAAAAAAAAGCATTTATTGTTAGATACAGTAGTGATCCTGAACTGGAGTTGCTATTAAGAGTGACCTCTTGCTACCTTTCTACTAGCTTTACCAATGAAAAAGCATATGTCAAAACAGCTCCAGCTCTGCAGCCCCTTCAGATTTTGCCTTCTTTAAGAAACCGAGGGCTAACTTTGTACAGTGCTTCTCCCCACAACTTCCCTAATCTTCAGTAGAAATAGTGCCAGCGAAGGGAGGGGCTCTGGGCTTTAAAACACATTAAGCCATGTCAATCTATAATTTGTTCATTTTTTTGTATGTAGGGCATTGTTCATTTTTCTTTAAAAGTACACCATCAACCTTAGAAAGGCACTTTCCCAGTATAATCGAGTTTTGCCAGAACAATTATTTGCTTGCTGCTTTTTCTATCAGTGTTTTGCATATTCAGATAAGACTACGCATGCAAAATAATTCGAATGTGATCCTGGAGTTTACTCCTTTGTTGTGCATACGGGGAGATTAGATGGCAGTTCTCGGTCTGAGACTTATGGCTTAGACAAATGCTGCTATCCCTATCATAGTGATAAGTACAAAAACTCTATACGTGGGTTTCTTTACATCTCAGAATTCTAGATTCTTTGATCCCCTCCAGTTTGCTGATCTAAAGGCCTATCAATTCTGTTGTAGATGTATCTGAAATAAGCGTTTTCCCATGACTTTAACTCTTGTATAATGCTGAAGTTCTGTGTTTCACAGTAACAGCCTGATTTAATTCTCCTTGCTTATGTAAAAATCCCACTGATGGCCTCTGTTTGAGGCCTATGAAGAATGAAGGATCAAATCCAAAATGTTTTCTAAATTTAACATCGTGCATTTTGGGAAAAAGGCCCAAATATTCAGACGTTTGCCACGCAGAGTTGCCCCTCGCCATATATGTGTAGCACTGGATTATTTACAGGATTTCAAACTTGAGTAAACATCTGAAACAGCCATGCCAAAGCCAGCTCTCTGCAGTAGGAACAAGCAGAAATATTGATATTAAAATTTGAGCTTTCAGTCACCAGACCTCCTTTTGCTGATTTATATTACAATTCAAATATTTTGCTGCAGGAGAATCAACAGATGCTGGTGTCACATGAAAGGCAATTGTAATCTTCACCAGTAGTGTTAGAATGTTTATTTTTACTCCCTACACTCATTTATCCTGCAGTGGAAACATCTCACAAGTACTGTACCTGCTCTTCCAAAAAAAGATGCTTTGTCATAGCAGCCCACTAATTTACTGAAACACACTGCCTGAAGGAGTAGGGCTCTTTTTCCTGCATACAGGAAAGAAGTACATCGTCTGCAGCAGTACACATTTTCACATGACACATCCCAGCAGTGAGGTGTTTTTTGTTAAATAAATTACTCTGAATTTTAGAGGGAAATGGTAATAGTGATGTATTAATTTCATTAATTATAAAGGAAGATTTGAGGGAGAGGGGTAGAAATATTGCAGGTTACCACAAACCAGTAGCAGCCTGCCCAGTTCACCTAAAGTACTCTGGGTGGATCATCAGATTGTTCTACAGATGCCAAGTTACCGAGATCTATTTTTATGGATTATATGCAGAGGCACTTAAGCATACCAACATAACTTTAAGGGCTAAAAATGGTATGTCAGAATTGTTTGTTAAAAACATTCATGCACTGAAACCTAATGTTTCTAAACACATAGCTTGTAGTCTTTGTGGAGGGCTGTTTGGAGCCTGCTGCTGTGCCTACAGAACAGCAAGTTTCTATAGTTTGCTAGACTTGGGCAGGGTGGGGAGAAGTTTTGAAATTATATTGCTAGTTTCAAGGAATGGATAGGAAAGGTGCGAGACTTTGATTTATTGGAAAAAGGCTGCTGCTGTTATTTCTCAACAGGTTTTGCTGGGTTTGGGGGGGCAGGGCGGGGTTGGTTTGTGTTTGGTTTTGTTGTGGGTTTTTTTATGAGCAAGATGCTGTGAAAAAGTACCTCTAATGTAAGAAGATCTGAGTTGAATAGTCTGGTCCCTAAGTAAGTTTGTAATTCTGTTAATGTAATATTAAGTAGGGCAAAGCCCCAAATAAGATGGGGGCGGGGGGGGAGGTGAGTGTTGTGTATCCATGTGGTTAAGGTTGGTGTCAGTCTTTGTACAGCATACTGAAATGGGGGAGCGTGTTATAACTGCCAAGTATGATTATTGTATCATTATACAATATTCTGTCATGTTATCTTTACAGAGTCCACAGAGACATACTCACAGCATGTTCAGGCTGTTGGCAGCACCACCACCACCAGTACAATACCAATCTGTAGATCCTCAGAAGAAGAAAAAAAAATTACAGTCATTAAGGCTCCACATTATGCAGGGATTGGCCCGGTAGATGAATCTGGAATCCCTACAGCAATTAGAACGGTAGGAAATTCTGGGGAATCTCTGTATGAACTCGTACAATGAATTGATTGTTGGTAATGGGTTTTTCACATTCTTCCAGTCTTATATAATGTGGAATACAGTGTGCGTAATCAGCGAGCTCATGAATATAATATTGTGTGTTGACGGAAAAGGAGAATGCTGATGGGAGCATAATTGGGCAACCTCATGTTTTTAGTTTTTAATTAGAAGTAGCCAAAACTTTGTGTCTCTTTCTTGCTTCTCTTGTAGTTCTTGCCTTTTGGAGTTACGCAGTATTTTCATTTGTTATTTCTAAAATAAAGTTTATACGTACTATATATATGCATGCATGCAAGTATACATACGTGCGTATATATAAAAATCTCATACTCCTGCGTTTTTGGGCGCAGTGGTTCTCATGTCATCAGAGTAGTGTAGAAATGAATAGTTTTGTTCTGATAATAATCTAAGTGAGTAGCGTTTTCGCAGAAGTGCAATATATAATCATTGTGCCCTTGAGTGACATGTAAACGAATAGCGTGGAAACCTCTTTCACTGTGACTAGCCCGGTTTTGATCATCTGCCACTAGTTACTGCTTGAGTGGTCCCAGGATGTCGAACTGAAGAGTTTTGTTTTCACTATGCCGTAGCATTCTTTCCACTCTGCTGTCAGGGCAGCCTCTTCTGGCTGGTCCAGAGAGCAGAGCGGCAGCTGCAGTAGGTCTGTGAAGGAGGTGCTGACTGGCCTGCCCAGCCACAGGAGAAGTGCTGTGCTAGACGGAGAAGGAGTAAGAAGAGTGGGAGCCAGGATGAAAGCGGCAGAGCCCTTGCAGGTGAAGTCTTTGTCAGGTGCAAGGATGTAGGAGCTGTTGGATGTATCCCCTCTGCCGATACTGACATATGGGGCTGTGTTGTGTTGCCGAGAACTGCTTCAGTTGATGGAAAAATTAGGGGGAGAATCAGGAATTAATGGAGGAAAGCAATAGGAAAAACTCAGAATGAGTGGTAAGACGGGGACAATTTTTATAAGAATGGGGGGGGGAAACTCTGGCATTTTATTGCTTTATTTTTGATGTAAAAAGTAATAAGATCAGAATCTTCTAAAAATGAAGACGTTTCTTTGCAACGATGCTCTAGCTTCCTACCCCCTTTTTAAGTAAATAGTCCCTATGCTTTCTGTAGGATAAAGTAATTATTTTTGTTCTTTTTTTTTAATAGCAGATTGATCTAATATAGGGTGCATATTAGTTATAGAAGATTATAGCTGAAATCCGCTGCAAGTGTGCTTAACAGAGTTGGCAGTCTGCCAACATATATTTAACTTTCAGATTGTATGGTCTGAGTGCCTCAGACTTTCTCCTAAAAACATAATATAATTTGAATTAGGACATTTTTCAGCTGGATTTGCTCTGTTTTTTGTTGTTTCAATTTTGAAGTATCTTACAGCTTGTAAACTTAGTATTATAAAAATGATTCTCACAATGAGATACAAGTTAAAAGATTATGCTAGCACGTGTGTGTGAGTGTGTGTCTCGTGACACTTTGTGTCCTTATTCTGCTTCCTTAGGGCTTAGCTGGAGGTGAGATTGTTTTCAAGATACTGATTTGAGATCACATTTTACATGTGCATGAGTATATTTGAGCCCCGCGTATCCCAGTCGTGTAAGAACAAAGGTGGTATAGTTGTCAGCAAAAGACTCAAATATGCTGCACCTCAACACCCCTCAGAACTGCAGTACTATGCAGAAACATGCAAAAGTGCTATAACTGCATTTCCCATGAACGGTAGAAGGTAGGATGTATCACTCTTTCTCCAAGGTCAGTGAGCAATCCAAATAGGAATCTTCTCCCAGAAAGCTCAGCTTCACTCAATCTGGAGAGGGAAAGAAGTTTTCAAATTAATTGAGTTTATCGTTGCATACAGAGTTTAAAAGTTTCTTATTCTTCCATCTTTATGAAAATGGCAACAGTCTATTTGTAAGCAGTAAATGCAGATTCGTGGGTGATAGGTAACATACACACTGTGTTCCAAACTCAAAGGTAAGCTTGTAACTAAGAACTTGGGAGTATCTACTTTTCAGAAGTAGAGAGATTTTTCAGGCTATGGTGATCTCCTCCAAGTCTGTCTTTACTCTCAGAACATGGTTTGTGACAGCTGTTTAGCTAAGGAAGGCAGAGTGATGTTCTTTTCTCTTTCTATTCCCGCAAACCCTCTCTGTCCAAAGCTGCTGAGAGGGGAAGGATTCCTGTAAAGCTTTTCCTTCTCTCAGAACCTCCATCCCATGTTAGCATTGTTCCTTCCATGCTGCTTTAGCTCCTGCTAGTTCTGGGAAGTGCAAGTCTGAAGCCTGAAAATTCAGATCATTGCCACTGTGCCAAGCCCTGCCCCAAAGATGGTGAAATTCCAAGGGATTAAAAATGAAGTCTCTGGAAAAGAGAGGGTGAATGCTGTTCACTCAGAAAAGCATTCAGCCAGATGGCACCACCAGAGTTTACCACCTACAGGGTCCTAGGAAAGGAAGAAACAGATTCACAAAAAGCAGTATGGCTGCACTGGTTTAGACTATCCAAAATGATTGCTTCGTGTCTAACTATCAAAATTAATGTGTAGACTGAAAAGGCCTCTATTCACTAAGGATGAAAAAAATAAAAAAATCAAGTCCCACCAGATTTCTTTTCCATACTTAGTGATGTAATGTTTCGGCTTGAAAAAAAAAAAAATGCAGAAGGTCCACTGAAAGTCATAAATGCCTCCTTTAATTGCATATTTTCTGATGGATTATCAGAATACTGCAATGATTATGGACTTTCCTAAGTAACAACTGCAGGTACTTCTTGCGTCCTCTTCATGCTATTTGGCTGATTGTTCATTCACATGTGATAATGCCATGTTCCAGCATTTAATTGCAACAACTGCAACGTATGCAAAGCAGGATGGTATCTGAATGGCTTGGTGCATTGTGAATATTGCTAATTCCTCAAACAAATGTTGGTATGTGGGATTAGTGAATTTAAATTGAGAAAATGTATTTTAAAATTAATTTATTCTGTTCCTTAACTAATCCTATCTGGCTTGTAATGTAAAGCCAAATTATTGGCTGAGGCTTTAAACCCTATGGTGAGGGTTGGGGGGGAGTTGATGAGAGAAAAACATTCAAATGTCCAGAAAGATGTTGGGACACCTTCTTCTCCAGTCACGTGGGAGCTTCTCCATACCTGATCTCTGTGTGGACATTTCCTGTGGATTTGTGGGGGACTTGACTGATAAGGAGGATCCAGCAAAGAGATATCTGCGTGAATTTGTCCCTTGACAAAACAGTAGGGTCATAACAGTAATATTTATGCAGTGTTTCCTATCTATTCATCTGTCACTGATTCAAGCTCTATTGGAAGACTCTTCTGGACCCAGTACAATCAGAAAGGCCGTGGCGGTATGGTGGGACCATTGCAGGTTTCTACTGCTGTGGGAAATGAGGAGTACCATGGAGATTATGCCCGTTGACATGAGTTCCTTCAGACCTTCTGGACTTCCTTGTAAACTTTTGAACATGCATGATCTTGGAGCACCAAACAGCATACTTGTTTCAAATCCAGCTAAATTATTCTTACCAGAGTTCCACTAGTATAGATGTTCAATACCTTTAGGAAAACAATGTTAAAATGGTCCAAGTCTGCTTCTGAATATCGTCTCTTTGGCAGAAGTCAGGAATGTTGGTAGGTGGGGTGATACAAAACTGTATCTCCTTCATCTCTATCTTGTAAGCAGGTCTGAGTAAAAAGCATAACCTTCTGCTTAAACTTCTTTCTTCCTCAGCAGATCCCCAAGTTCTTCAGTTGACTATCAGGTCTTCTTTTAAACAATTTTTTTTAAAATGTTATTTAATAGCAATCTTATGAGAACTCATATTGTTTCCTTAAAATACAGGAGCATTCTCTGCCTAGTCCCTTATAGTAAGAGCTCACCATTGTTAACAAAGCAGATTAATTATGTACAGTAACTGCAACAAGTACTTAGGGCAAAAGTGTGATTCACTAAAGATGGCACAGAGCCAGGTGAACACTCAGATCTGTCGGTTATTTTGTAGAGAACAATTCGTGGATTTTCAGTTTTCATGATAAAGAGGAGCGGGCAGAGTGAGTGCAGATTTAGTATTAGCTAATGCAAGATAATGCACATCAAGAGGGGTCTTTTGAATTATCCCTGTGCACTGTTAGGTTTGAAGGTAATTTTGTACATCTGCATTAAAACTTTTGCTTTTCTGACTGCTGTGGAACAAGTAAAATTTTAGGACTGAAGGAGAATAATACTGAAAACATGTTTGCCTTTGTGTTACCTCCTTTTCTGAAACACTATCATCCTATCTCAAAGAAAATTACAGCAAAAGAGAAAATACAGAAGGGTAAGAGATAAAAATAATTAGAAGCACGACCAAATGTTGGTATGAGGAGAGTTTGGGAACTTTGGGATTGCTTAGTTTACAAAAGTAAAGATAAGTGTAATTTAATGAGTGGTTATTGAAACATATATTATATTAACTTTTCTCAAAATAGAAAAATAAGTTAAGTTGACTGGAAGGGGAATTTAAAACTGATAAAAGGAAATACTGTTTGTTTACAATCCAAACATTAACTCTTAAATATCGTGTTGTCTTAATTCTTTTCTCTGTAGTATTGCAAAGTTTCTCTGCATTATTTAACAATTACATTTTGGAGATAATTTAGATTGGAAATTGCCAGGAGTTCAAAAGAAGCTCTTCTTACATGCTTGTAATTGTAATTGCTGAGGTGTTTGTATTTTCCTGTAAAGTATCTAGCACTCATGGTTGTCAAATATAGGTCACTAAGAAGATAAACTCGTGATCTGGCAGTAATTCCTATGTTCCTAACCGTTGTACCCTCCAAGATCAGAGTCCAAAACTGGCTCAGTCTTCAGTGTCTTCCAGAACTTGTTACAGGAATTCCTAAATGAAAAGCATAAATGCACCATTTGAAATAGATGGTATGAAAATGATTATATGAAATAAGGGACAAAACATAATAGACTTTCTGTCCAGAATAATGTTAAATGTCTGATCAGATCTGTACACACAGGTTTGTGGGGTTTTTTTGTTAATTGTTAAAAACTGTATTTTATTTAGACAGTTGACAGGCCGAAGGATTGGTACAAGACAATGTTCAAGCAAATCCATATGGTTCATAAGCCTGGTAAGTATGCTTTTGTCTTGGCTGGGTGGTTCTCAGTGGTATTAAAGAATGCACTTTACATTTTGATTGTCTGCTATGTGAAAATACAAGTGCTCACCAAGTGTCAGATAATGAATCAAATCAAATGGGTAAATTCTATGCTAGATTTTACTGCTGAGAGAGCTGTTTTCCTCTATTAAAAGCTGAAAATTTCTAATGGGTTTATTTTATTCCTAAAACTAAATAAAAATTCAAGTGGTTAGGGTAGGTATGCAACCAGTATGATTCCGTGTCACTGGGGAGCTTGATGAAGTGATCCTCATCTCCAGTTTGAGGGATGAGAAATTGTCCACTATAAATCTCCTGCCATACCAGCTTTCTTTTGGAGAGCTCCTGTGTTAGAGCAGCATGGGCTAGTAAACAGGCTGTTTTGAGGATACATTTTCTATCATATTAATTGTATTTTTTTCATAGAATGTCTTTTCTTGATTTTGCTGAAATGGAGTTTTGGTGACATTACTAGCTTTAGAGTTAACATCCTTTATCATGATTGTCACCAAGGATGTCAAGAAACTGTATAAATGGCAATTATGCTCGTTAGACCTCCAGAAGGAAGGAGAATTTATTCGTCTGAGGTAGAGCTTGCATTCAGTATAGTCACACAGAATGTTAGTGGGAGAATAAAAAAATATAAGCAGGAAAATTTTGGCTTATTAGATCTATTTTGAATGCTAGTCCCATAGTAGATATTTGAGGTTGCTGTTTCTGATAGGAACAAGAACTTAGTAGTCTCTAGTAGAGGAGACCTGACAAAAGGAAGAAATTGAGCTTAGCAAAGGGAGAACAACAGACAAAAAGCTATAATTTGCAATTCGATGCTAACCAGTAAGTACACAATATGGGTGACATGACCAGAAGATACCATTTTACCAATAAGATGGTAAAAATAGCCTATGGTAAGTATAATGGGAAGAGAGAGTCTTCAGAAAACACCTATGAGATGAGGAAAAGAAATACAACACTTGATTGCCTACCAATCTCACTTTGTATTTGCAAAAACAAAGTAGCGTTACTGTGATAAACTGGCATATATTGCACTACTGTAACATGTATATTTCTTTTTGTAGATGACGACCCAGACATGTATAATACTGCATATGCATACAGTACTGGTAGGAACTATTCCCTCACTTCAAAATGAGTCTTTTGTTAATGTCAGCAAGTAACAGGGGGAGTTCACTGTTCACGCTTGCTTTTATAGTGCTTATATAAACACTATTTACCATCTTATTTGATCTCAGCTGGTGTTTTTTCGTGCCTTTTTTCCCAAATGAAACAAAGTTTAACTTTGGTTTCATTCTTACCACAGAAATGAATTACAGTTGTGGGCCTCTTACTGCAGATGGGATACACTGTAGTACTGTAGTTTCTTGATTACATTGCATTTATTTTCACTAGTGATTGTGAGTAACGCGGCCTTTCCTTATCCAAATGAAAAGGGAACTACTGTGTGAAAGTACAAATGCTAGTTACTGGCATGGGAAAACAAAAAGGTTGTACTGAAAACAGCTTTTAAAATACGCAGTTAGAGTGCCTAATAAAGATGATTCTTTTTTATGATCTTGTTCATTTTTACTATAGGCACTGGTGTTGACGTTATTTAGCTGCAAGAAACACATACTCATCTAAGATATGTAATTGTTGTGTCTTTCAAATTATAACCAGGTAGTAAAATTATTCACAAAAACAACAATTAAAATGTGAATAGACTACATGTGCAAAAAAAAAAAATCATAGTGCGTTGTGCAAAAATGCCATTCAAAATTCTTCCATTTCAGTGTTTGTTGCATTTGGCATGCTGTCATACTGCCTTTTTGTGTACTGTTGAGAGCATTTGTTGTGGGACAGTTGTTTAAGATCTGTTTGGACTCTTGTGATCCTCTTCAAGATATGCTATTGCCTGGTTGTCCCAGTCTAACAGTAATTATTAAAACAATGAAAAAAATGCATGTTGTCTGCCTCTTCCTTCTGAACATAGAACAACTGAGAGGCAGGATGAGCCTGGGGATTAATTACAGGCTGTCATTAACAGCTCTGATGGATATATACAGCCATTAACTTCTCCTCCCCTCAAATTAATCATTAATTTATTTTAACTATACTGCACTTTATCTGTGTGTTTGTAGTTTTGTATAGAAATATATAAAAAGTATTCTAATGAGCTACATAGTATACTCATGTACTTTTAAAACACCTTTACGCATTTTTGTAACATTGCAGCTTTATTGAGTAACTGTGGGCTCTTGTGGCATTCCATGTTGTGTTTTATTAAAACTCGTTCTCATGCTGTGATTGTTTCTGATTTTGTTTTATATTAGGTGGCTACAGTCCATCCTTTTCTGCTCAGGCCCACCCAGCTGCAAAGATGCAGACATACAGACCCTTATCTAAAAGCGCTTCTGACAGTAGCTCCGATGCCTTTAAGGTCTCGTCCCCTTTGCCACCTCCACATGTGCCACCTCCAGTACCACCACATCGTCTGAGGGAAAGGTCTACTCCAGAAAAGTAAGTTGGCGTATTTTCAGAAAGTGTTCTTGGTATGGACAGTAGTCCAATTACGGGATATCACAATTATATAAAATTGGCAGTTATAGAATAATATGACTTCAAGGGCTTTATTCAAGGGGCAGCCAGGTGGTGAGGGGTAATCTTCATCAGTAGCACGGGCATCATGCATAGTGCTGCCATTTCTTCAACGTGCTAAAGAAGTGCTTATTCTCAGAAGTGAAACCACTGTGAGCATTTAAGGGTTTCGTTCTCATTAGCAGGATTGTCCTGCTTATTGTGTTTCAGAACAATCCATGCTCTAGCACCTGTTTTGAATAGTTAGCCTCTGAGTAGGAAAGGCTATTTATGGTATCCAGTAGCAAAGAGAAAGGATCTAAAAGATGTTGTAAATTGAAATTCAAGGAAGAGCAAAACTCTGAGAGTGTAGCAGTCAACCCACGTTTCCCCAGAGCTCAGAAGTGCTTTATATCCCCATTTTATTCAATCTCTCTATCCATTTTGGTAGGCCAAGAAGGTGTTTACAGATTAAAGGGGCATTTCAGATTTCTTGTGATTTTCCAGCTCGAAACTTGCTGCACAAAACCAGGTCCTAGTGATTAGAGTCCAGTCTGGAAAAGGTTCATACTAAGTAACTCAGGAAAGAAATGCTTATCCTCCTGATAAAACCATGCAAAGTGCCCTGCACACAAACTCTATAGACTCTTCAACATATAAAGCTTTTTCTTTAGTGTTTACATTCATGAATACTACGTGTTAATATAATATTAATATACATTCATATGTGTATATGTATGTATGTATTTTATCTTTGAAAAGGGTCTTTTTTTGTTCCATTTGTGGCTACAGGCCCACCTGTCTTGTTTACACTCAAGCAACAAAAGATAATTTGCCCATTTTTGTCAGCTTGAACATTGTAAACATTTTTATATGTAGAAACTCAATTATATTAAACAGTTTCAAATCATTTGCAGTTTGAATAAAATATTATGAGGAAAGATGATACTAAGTGTTTACAGTTAAGACTATGACTATGGCTGCTTGAAAAATTTGTAGGTAGTGGCATTTCAAAAGGTAATACAGCAGATAGAGATATTGGCTGGGAAAATGAGATTGCTGGATGGTTACTGATTTTGGCTACCCCTGTGCCTGAGGGCAGATTGCCAAGAGGAAATGCTAGGGGTTAGGGTTGCACTACTTCCCAAAGGCCATGAGGTTTGAATTTTGTTAAGTCATACAGAAGTGTAGGTGGTGTTAGCAAGGCACCAAAATGTGGATCTGCTTAGCTTTGATCTCTGAAGTTATGTGAGTCATCGTCGTGTGCTAGGCCGAGTTCCTTGGTCACAGAAACTGAGACCTGTTGCAGTTCCTTTTGCCAAGTTTGAAAATAACTGCTTCAGCACCGAATTTGGATGTTCACCCTCTCCTTTTAATCTCCTGCATGATAAGACAGGCAGTGGAAATCTATGTTCTCCAGGCCAGGGGATGCCAAACAAGTTAGTTATGCTTTGCCTACTGCTGACAGCTATAGCTCGTCAATCTTTTCCTGCCATTGGGAGATTCTTTTTTTAATTGCCTATATAGCCTGAGTATTTAAAATCTCACATAAGAGGCTTAGGTCCACATGTATCACAGTTTCATAGCTGGGAGGCAAGATACGGTTTGCATTAACAGTTGGGCTCAAAAATGTAGTCCATAAGGGATTACAGGCTAAACACTGTAAATTAGGTGAACTGAGTGTGAATCAGAATTTCAGTAGCATCTTTTTTTCTTCGGTGACTTGCAGTATAATGCAACTTGATCAGAACATTTCCATTATCCTGTTCATTCTCAAAAAACACAACCTTTTCTGCTCTGAAACTAATTTTTTCCTCGCTGAAAATAAACAATTAGCCATGTAGAACTACTTCCCTTGAAATGTAGGGCGTTTTATAAATAGAGGTGTCTGCGTCCCAGAAATTGCACTCACAAACATACTGTAAACAAAAGCTACCCCATAGATTTTTTTAAGGGATGTGACATGTGCCTTATTATGTCAGGTCACATCAAACCAAGTCACATCAGAAAGGCTAATAGAACTGAGAGAATTTAATCAGTGTATGCTCTTTCTAACTGTAAATACAGATGCAATAGCTGATAGGATTTCCCCTTTCCTTTCCCCCATTCTTTGAGTTACCAGTGTGTCGTTTTACACAGAGCTAAATAAAAGATGTGTGAGGCTGCAGTTTTCCAAATGCCATATAGGAAGTTACTACAAAAACTGCCATGAAAAGGTAGCTCTCACTGTGATAGTAACTAGCTAACTATACCCCCAAAATGTATAGGTAGGTATTAATATATATGGTAAATGACTGAAAAAATGTAGTAGGAGTTTTTATTCTTTGCATAGCACAATTAAATAGAAAGCAAATTTATAAGTATAGAGAAAATGGATAAATTTCTGTCCCGAAGTCAACTGCCAAATTCTTGTTCTTGTTTATCTATCCAAATTTCCAAGGAAACAGTATACTGCTTACAAGGATATTCAGGAGCAGTTCTACTACAGATCTGGATAAAGAGCATCTATTAGATTTTCACACTTGTTTAAAATAATTCTTCATTTTTTGTCTCAGAAAATTTTGTAACTTTTTCAATATGGGCATACTATCATACTGTATGATGACAAAAATATCTACCGCTTGCCTATATTAGTATAGTGCAGAAAACAAGTATAGTAAATTTGCAATTTGAGAAGGCATGTCATGGTATTTTGGCACAGTATGTTTTTAAACTGGTCTACCAGTTACAACAAAAGTATGAATGATCACAGAAGCTGGACATCTCTAGTATTTTTCCTGCTGTGCTGAGTATACCTGCTGTAAACAGATTGAGATGATACAGTGGTTAAAACATTGGGATACTAGGCCAGACATTTCACAACTGAAATCTGGAAAGAGAAACCATACTGAAATCCATTTTGGGTTTGCATGTTTCTCTTGCACGGAGCTGTAAGGCAAATGGCGATGACAGTAAATTAACTCAATTGCTCATGTTTGTTATCTAGAAATGACTGGGACCCTCCTGACAGAAAGGTAGATACCCGCAAGTTCCGTTCTGAACCAAGAAGTATTTTTGAATATGAGCCAGGAAAGTCATCGATCCTTGAACATGAAAGACCGGTAAGACACATAAGTGAAATGGGCAATACAGTAAGAGGTTTGGTGAGAGGTCATCTTTTTATTATTTACTACTGATTATAACTACTTAGATGAATATTGAAGGTCCTTTTTCAAATACGATTTTGTGGCAATTTGTCTTTGCTTTTTCCTGATAGTTGCGTTGATAATGTGGGTTTGGCTTACTTGCTAAACTTAGATCTTCTGATTTTTCCAAGAAATCGAACCACCACTGTGCAAACGTAATGGGTGCTGAGCAGAACTGTGAATTAATGGAAACCGCTTTTTCTAATTAGCATGCATCTCCAGCACTCATTTTCAGTAGTATTAACAGCACATATGATATCTGATTAATTAATGCATAAAAATAAACTATTTGCATTTTCAGGATGTGCCTAATTGTACATGTAAGGAGATTTTGGTCAAATACTGGTCAAGGTTGCCCAGTGAGGCTGTGGAGTCTCCATTTCTGGAGGTGTTCAAGACTCACCCGGACATAGCCCTGAGCCACCTGGTCTGATTACACCTGCTTTTAGTAGGAGGTTGGACTAGGTGACCTCTGGAAGTCCTTTCCAGGCTCAATTACTCTGTGATTACTGAGTGTAAATTAACATGTAATTAGAAGTCTTTGTTCCTGCTTTCTGAATAACGATTGCAATTGTGGAATTTTTCACAAGCATGTCTGATAAACCTATGCTTAATGCATGCAAAATGACCATTAACGGAAGTTTTCATCTGCTGAAAGACACATTCACCCAGCCTTTCTAATTTACCTTTATGCTATCTGAATACTTTCTTATTTTAGGAAAACTGTTACATATCAATGGCAATATTTTCTTTTCTTGGATTTTTATTTTGAGGTTGAAATAGTTGAGGGAGTCCGGTTTTAAAGAAGGGGTTTATGTAATCAATACTGGATTATTATTTGCTTCTATATTACACACTTGTTCACAGAATTTATTTTATTAATTTAAAATAAATTAAGCAAATAGTTGAATTCCATAATATGTAGTATCCTAACAGTGTGAAACACCTGTACTAAGCACCTTACCCTTGTGGTTTTGTGGTCTTTGCAGGAGCGTCATTTTCATTAGCTAGAAAATACTAAGCTGTGTTTCTGTAAAACCAAGTTCTTGCAGAATTGTTGCATTTTTTCAAAGAGGAAATTGACATATCTATAGGAACTGCTAATTAATCAATATAATTAAATGGGATTTAGTATTTATTGTGAAGATTAACTTTATATATAATTTTATTTAAAAGGTGATGGTATTTTTTCTGAGTACTTTTTTGATTGCCACGGCTGCATTGTATACACTGAGGTCATTTACCAGCCTTCCCAATGCCAAAGAATAACAGTGGATGCAAGTTAAAAATAAGAAGATTATAGTGATGTTTCAAGAATGGCCTCACTTTTCTAATAAATTACATTTTCTACTAACGTAATGTGGAAAAAAAATTCATATAGGAATTGCAGTGCTGATCAGTATGATCATAGTTAAAGTTTTTCAATTTTAGCAAACTAATGAGATGACAAAAAAAGTGAGATTTGCTGACTGTCCCTGAATCCTTTTTTTTAACTGACTTACGCATTTTAATTTTTATGTTCTCAATCAAGAGGTTGGATTTTGAGCTTCATTTGGTCCTTAAAATATTTTCATGCAGAAAAGCCTTAGTCACGCTGTACTTACTGAGCAGCATCAGTCAAGGGCAAGATCCCACTTTATCATCTGAAGCTTAGACTAGACGTTTAGACTTAGCTTATGTAAATACAAGGAAACATCTCTTTGTAGAATAAATTTTAAAAGCTGAGGAAATAATATTCATGGCCAGAATGGAGAGATTTTTTTGTTTATGTATGATTCAGAGCTGTAAAAGAATGGAAGAGAGGAATTAATGTAGAATACAAGAGGTGACAGTTGCGCTGACACTAGTGTAATGGTACTAACTAATATAAAAATAGTTGAAGTGAGCTATCACAGTTTTATCGGTCTGGAATTTCTGCTGTTAATAAAGATGATATTTAGCTTTATGTATTTAGATGCTTCCTTTGGACCATGTTGCAAAAAGGAAAAGATGTGGTTTCACTAAACTTTTTGCTTTCCTTGTGTTCATTGAATGGAATATGGAAAGCAAAACTCACAACTTCTTAAAGGATGATCAGCAGAGTAGGTCAAAAGATTTTTCTGTGTGCGTAGGAAAAGCTGACATCTAAAAAAACCCACATTAGTTCCAAATTCAGATGAAAACTCCAAATTCTCAACTGTGTCAATATTGCATGAGTTAAGTCTTTCATCTTGATAATCTCGAAAGATTTGATCTTTAATGTCTGAAAAATTGTTCTGATGATACTGAAAGAAAATAATAATCAAAATACAGAATATAAAAATAGAGTTCATTAATATTGTAAAAGATGGACATTTATAGCATCTGAACTAGAAATTCTTATTTTTTGTTCTTGACAAAACTAATAAAGTCAAAGGGAGTTTCTCCAACACTCCAGTTCTTAAAATTTCTTGCTGAAATTAAATCATTTCCATGTCTACAGGATTGCAGTTTTGATGGCAAAATTATCTGCAAAAAATGAGAAAGAAAAAATATTTACAACTACCCTATATGATAATAAACAGGGCAGATGAGGTTTGAAAAGTCAGCATTTCCTTTTTTGACATAGGTACTACATTGGAACCAGTTGTGATTAATGTGGAGATTAGAAACATGGGAAGAATATAATAAAATCAGATTCAGTGGAAAACTAACATTTAGTGGGAAACATTATTCAGCAGATCCTCATTCAGTAGGTCAAAAGAATGTAAGAAATATTAAACCTAAAAAAAAAGACCTAGTAATAAACATCAAATGGATAGATTGGTTAGGGACAGATGATTATCGTTGTTATGGATATGAAAAATGAGTGTAATTTCAAGCTGCAGTATCATGTAGCAGCATTCTGTCATGAAACAGGAAATTAATGTTTTGTATTCTGTAATTTGAACTCGTAAGAGTATAAAACATCAACAAAAAAGGAAAGGCTTGGGATTGATCCTTTGAGATTACAACTAAAAGTGACATTAAGCTGTTGAATAGTCTTCCAAGCAAAGATACGGCAGTTCCATTTTTCCGATTTCAGTAATCCCATAAAACATTACCATTTCTTCCAATAACATAGCACTGATAAGGTGGTACGTAAGTTGTTCTGACATATGTTTCCATCTCCAATGTCTGCAATTCAATAAAACGCTCTTCTTTTTCTCTAATATCTGAACCATGGATTTGTTTCCTAAAATGGATGTTTACTTTCAGTGAATAACTAAATTGCAGTTTAATAATTTAATCTTACTCATACGAATATTAAGTTAATTTTTTATTCTTTACTAGTTTCAAACTTGTATATGTGAAGTAATTCCTTCGTACATGTGCATTTCTGTATTTCTGCAGTAAAGCAAGTAAGGAAAAAATCTTAATGTTGCTGTAAAGGTAGGCTTTGTAAAATTGGTACAAGCAATAGATGCCTTTATTTTCATTATGTGTTTTAGTCTAAGCATGAAAGTACACATGTGCTAGTCAGATAAAACTGTCAAGTTAAATTTTAGTTCTAGATTTTTTAATGTATGTTCAGTATGCAAATTTTCTACTGAGTTTATATGCAAGAGGATTTCATGATCAGAATAAATTAAAAAATATTACTGTTTTGTCCAATACCAGAAATAGACTGAGCTTACACTATGATGTACATCTGTTGGATTTGGGGTTTTTTTTTAATGTAGTGGAAAATTTGAAATTTTCTTTAGAATGTGCAAGTTTGGTCACCTTTGACATCTCAAGCTGGTTATCAGAATATTCTGCTTGGTGTTAGTAGAGTTACTTGAGTAACATTTTGTCAACTGAAAAAATTTTCTCAGAGTGTTTTAAAAAGAAATCAGAAATTCTACATATAGATGAGTTTTGATATGCCATTAAAAAACATGTCTTCTCATAAAGATATGGAGAGACTAAGTCAATCTGGTAGCGGTCTTGGAGCTACAACAGCTATTTAAAAGTAGTCCGAAAAAAGGAAAAGCAAAAGCAAACTCTTTAGAGCTAATAAAATGCCAAAGCCAAATTGACCACAGACATCTCAGTCCGTTGTTCCAGAGAGGCTTTGGTATTGTGTATGAACTTGCAAATGCAAAATATTAGTTTGTCCATGCAGATCATATAAGAATGATTTAACTCACCAGTTTAAATGCATACTTTTGATTATTTACCTGTGAATGTCTACTTGTATATATAAAATCAAGCACAGGCAAAGCTGCATGGAACATTATAGATGTAATTTTTTAAAATGACATATACTTGCATGTGTTGATGCAGTGCTGTGTTGACTGTCTGATGCAAATGGCAAAAAGAGTGAAGTTACTTACTGGTCTTTAGTAGCATACTTTCAACAAGTAATGAAAATGTTACTGAATGACTGGATGAAAGATAGAGTACAGGAATGTGATTTGGCTTGACAAGTCAGAAAAAGGGAATTTATTGCTTTTACCTTCTATGCAAGCAGTTGGGAGATATTTTGTGAGACCAAGCAGAGTTCAGGTTTTTAAGTCAAAATCATTCATTTTAAGTCTCTTAGAAGGGGAGACAATAGAAAAAGGTCCATCAGCAAAATGAAGCTGAAAGCCAAGCGAAATCAACTGCCTGTGTATTGATCTTGGTAGCACAGGGAATGCAGAGTCCTCTCTAGAAGGGCCAGGCAGCGGTGAACTTGCAGACTTCAGAGCTCAGTTTCTTTTTGTTTGCTGCCCTCTGCGGTTCAAGCTGTAAATAAAAGTAGGACTTGTGTGCCTGGAGTTTGCCTTACATGCTTTCCTATGCTCTCATTTTATTTGCAAGCTCCTACAAGGGGAGAACTCAAAAACTTAGAAACTACGTAAAATACGCTATTTCTAGCTTTTTCTTTGCAAGCAGAAATGTGGGGGTTTTTAAGCTTTCAGCTAATTGCAAGAGTATTTGAAGATAAAAGGGGAGCCAACTCCCATTCTCCTTTTTATCTCCTTGGCTAGCTGGGTGGAAGCCCAGCTGGCCTGATGGTGTGTTCTGGCTCCCTGCAAGAAGGGACACCGGTCCATCAATCTGTAGGCATGGGGCTGCTGCTTTCCTGGGGACCTTGAGGCTCACAAGGCTGATGCTCACGACCCAAGCAAGTAATGTCAGGAGGCCTGGATTTGTGGTGCCAACAGCTCCATGATTTCAACACCATATGCATTTCAATGGATTTATTTATTTAATTTATGTAGATGCACTCAATTGTTGATATTAATATTTCTGTGAAAAATAATTCTTTGGTATAATACAAAGATGAAAACATGCTATAAATAGTTCAACATAGTGTAACTTAGTTTGGAGAAATGATGAACAAGCAATTGTTTAGTACTGCCTTCTTAGATTATCCAGATCTAAATTGTGGATTCTGTTTAAGGTAAGCAAAAAACTGAATATGCCAAGCATTCTCTGTAATGGGAATCAAGTTGATATATAATGCAGTTATCTTCTGCATTGTGAATCTGTCATTTTTTTGCCCTCACGCCTTCATCTGTAGAAGAGAATCACATGTTTTTTCTTAAATCAATTATAGGCTCTGTGAAGGTCACAAATCTTTACTGGTCAGTTCATGAAACTAATTCCAGTGGTGGTTTTCTACTGAAGACCTGGCTATGTATATAGTTGAGTTGAAACAGTTGTCATTAGTAGTGCTGAATTATGGCTGTGGATGGTAGAAATGTAAGGGCAAAACTCTGGAGCAGCTTCACTTCCAAACCCTGCTATGGAGCACAGCAAGTTGTTCATCACTGGCGTTCACTTCCCACTCTGTTCACAGGAATAATCCTTCCCTTACTTGAAAGGGACGCTGTGAAGATAAATCTATAAAACAACAGTTGGTGTCCAGATACTGCATGAACAACTCATAGATATGTGATCACCAAGGTAGTTCAAAAGGGTTGTTGACCTTTCAATAGAGAAAAGTTGGCAGTCTGTTCCAGTAACATCAAAGGCAGCAAGAAGAGTGCTGTAAGATGTTTCATTACCTGAAATGGTCAAGAGCACGGTGTTATCTCTTGCAGAAAACAGATATAGCTGTATGTGATTGCTCTGGTGTATTGGTGACAGCTTGACTTGGGAGGAAAAAATGTTATATGCTTAATCACCAGATCATTCTTTATGCAGGACCCTGTCCTTTGGGGATTGCTTTATAGGTCACACCATAATTAGTGTCTAAGTTCTGATAATTACAGTTGTGGAGGACCAAATTTTAAATTCAGAAATATCTTTAACAAGAGGCTTTCACTGTTTCAGAGATCTTTAAGCCGACAGTTCACTGTAATTCTGTGCTGCATGACAGCTTACATCAGATCCTACAAAGGAACTGGAGCTATTTAGAAAATAATTAATGCAGCCAAATTTACAGTTGATTAGATATCCCATTGGGAGCTCTACTGTTTTGCACTGTCATGTTTTCATGCTACTTGAATAAATCTGTCAGTTATTCTTCTGTTCATTGAAGAATTTTCTTAATGCTATCTACAATTGATACTTTATACCCTTGCTGTGAGAATTTTCAGATGGAAACAATGTATTTCACTGAGGAAAAAAATGCTTCATTATGTCAAAAAAGCTGTGGGAGATAAAGCATTACAGAATACTGTTAATATTATGGAATGTATAGTTTTTTGTTCCCTATTTTTTGACCGTAGCATTTAAAATATACCAATTCCATTTCATATGCTGAAGTGGCTTTTTAATCTAGTCGTGCCTGCATGACGCATATTGCTTATCTCTGCTCAGCGCTTGCTTCAAGACAGCAAGATCCAGAATTAACATGCTTTGTGAGAAGACAAGGAATGATCAAAAGCAATACTGATAGAGTTACATCTTTATTGCTGGTCAGATGTGCAATTTCTTGCCTGTGCTGAAGATGACAATCATTTAAACCATCTTCTTAACAAGGAATCTTTAGTAGTATTAAACATATTTAAGTAATGCAATGATGTTTAACAAAAGTGATCAAACAACCCTCTTAGCTTTAAAAGAGTAATTTTACAATGTTTAACATCTTCCAGTCATTGGAAGGACAGCGACAAAAAGAAAAGTATTAAAACTACCAGTCAATGACAGCTCTTGAACAAGAATGTCTCTATCTTAAATACCATCTTCATTCTTTGATTTTATTCCATCCCTTTCCCCATATTTGTTTTGTGTTTGTGAGTGTGTGTTGTTAAAGTGACATGGCATTTCTATCACTTTGCTCAGTGTGTGCCTTTTCCTTCCCTTTTCCTTCACAACTGCTCCAGACTGATCGCATAAACCCAGATGACATAGATTTAGAAAACGAACCCTGGTATAAATTCTTTTCAGAACTGGAGTTTGGACGTCCGGTAAGTGAGGGCAGAATATTAATATTTAAACATTAGGAAAAATATTTTTATAATGAGGAATTTACAAATTGCCAAATTCAGCAAACATGCCAGTGAAGTTAATATGATTTTTTTTTTTTCAGAAAGGTCAATAAAGTCATCTCATGCATATAGCTATTATTTTTCAAGGGGACTCTTAACTTGCCAGAGTAGTGGCTTTAATAGCTTTAATACAGACTACATATTAGACAAATAGTAGTGTGTAAATATTTAAGAATAAGACAAATTGCATGTTAAACAGGGATGTTTACTAGTCTCCCGAAGTAATTTGCATTTGGATTACTTTTGAACAATCTTTCAGAACAGAAAAACATGTCAGTTTGATTTAGGGATGCTAAGTTACAAATCATGTATTTCACTTGAAGGAATGGGTCTAAATTTAAAAGCACACAGCCATACAAAATTGTTTATGGCAGTAAATACTGAGATTTTTTTCCTCTCTTATATGCATACACGCAGAATACATTTTTTGTACCTGAACCACAGAGAGATGAGTTTGCTCTGTTTTCAAGCTGGACACCTGCTTGAACAGACAGACTTCAGTCTGCTCCAATTTTCACAAATAGCCGGATCCAAAAAAAGACTCGGGCAAACAGATGCTACCTTAGTCCTACTGCAAGCATTTGCATTTAAAATTGTAGCCTGAAAAGCTCCATTTGGTGCAAACACCTAAACGTCAGAGATCTCAGTTTTTCACCTTTGGTTGCCTAGGCACTCGCAGTTCTTCTGCAAATACCACAGGGTTAACTGGACATAAGCATCAAAGGCTGTTTGTATATTTTATACAAGGGTAAAACAGTAGCTTTGTCCTGGAAGAAAGACTGAGAACAAGGTTTGACTTCCTCCCTGCACAGTGCCTTAATGACTAGGTTGGAGATACACCTGCTCTTGCTTTTGCACACACTCTCTCTGGCTCTGTGGAGCTCAAATTCTTTCCTCTAGCATCTTTAGGAAAAAGGATAACAAATATCTTCAGCCCAGAAGAATATCTAAGACAGTGGTTAGAGTACTCTCCAGACAGGTGAAAGGTGGGAGTTCAAATCCCCTCAGAAAAAGTAGGGAAGTAAACCCAAGCATTCCTTCAATCTGGTTGAGAATTCTCATAACTCCCCAGGATCCTGGGCAGCTTGAGGAAAACAAACAAAAGCACCTGCCCACAGACAAGAAATCCCAAATCGAGATGGCGTTTGAGCTTGAGAGTAGCAGAATTTAAAACATTCCCATTCTTATCTTTCCCTGTTCGCTAGCAGTTCCCTGGAGCCCCTCTCAGCATGCTAATGACTGATGTGCCGGGCTGCATGAGGAGCCTGAGCGCTTGGCAGAGGGCCCTGGAGGGCACCCTGGGCACCGGGTGTCTCGGTCCCTTTCTGTAGCTAGCCGTAAGCCAACCTCACAACTCCTAGCTGCTTCAGTGAGAGCAGAAAAGCAAACCATGCACATTCTTTTAAAACTGTAATTTTTTTAATCATAACATTTCAAAAAATCACCCATTGAATACCACCTGAAAATAAAGAAAAAGAAGTTAAATATTATCTGGGTTTAATTTGTTCTCTAGTTGTCTATAATGTATCACATTTTCACGGATTACCTTTTATCTCCTTTTATCTAGCCATTCAAGCTGTTTTGTCAATCCTCCCTCTAGGTGGACAGAAACAGTCCAGATACATTCTTCTGATGAACAATATGACAACAATATTTTGCTGATAATAATAACCTAATAGTGTCTCCTGTAAGATCAAATATGTTGAGATTTCCCCAGTAGAATGTAACTGTGATGCTTTACACTCTTCTGTCTCATCAGTATTAAAAACTGCTAGTATTGATTCAGCCATTCCAGTTGTAAATTTTACCACCTAAAGTTACTAACATTTTATTAAGATGCTTATAATTTTAAAAATATTGTAACACATTCTTCCTTCATTCTACCCATATGTGTCACTGTATCTGACATTGTCAACACTTAGTTTCTAACTGTGTCACCTTCTCCACATGTTTCACTCCTTGCTGCCATTGATTCTACTCCATTTCATCTCTACACTTCTGCTTTTATGATGCAGCCACCTAAAAAGCTTTTGGACTATGTTCAAGACAGTTCTTCTGGTGTTTCCAATGAGGTAAATGAAGTATTCTTGTTCAGATGATTCTCTTGGGAAGAAGGGTTGGAGTGTTCGCCATTTATGTCATAAGTTTGTTAAAATTTAGTGGCTTCCTTCTGATAGCTATGAGACATTTCTAATTCACAATCATTGTATCCTTGTCTTCATATCTTTCCAGATCACTAATGCATTTGGATGTTGATCTTATTGTCCTAGGAACTGTGAGTCCTTATCCCAAAAACTTCTCAGATTAATGCTCAGAATTACACAACAGCCCATACGTCTCTAACTCTTTGACAAATTCCCACTTCTTCAGAGTTGGGCAAGTGCATTGCTTTCAGACACAATATATCAGCACAGCAGTGTTTTTTAATTAAAATATCTGACTGCAAAGTCTATGTGTCAAGTGAAAGCCTTTGCAGCTAAGCTATCATTTCTCCAATTATGTGTTTATTACTAAGGTTGCTAATCAGGTAAAACAGCAATTAATAATCCTGTTGTCAATCCTGCAGTGATAAATTTACAGTCAGTTTACACCAAATAAAATGCATCAAGATCAGGTAGTGGGCTGTCGTTGCCCAACTCTGAGTGGGAGAGATTCAGGCTGTCATTCCTTCTCCCCTCGCTCCCTTTTTTTAGAGTGTTAGGGTAAAAGTCAGTAAATCCTGTAATGACAACTTTACTTCATATGATGGCTTTACTTCATTCATATTCATGATTCACTCTCACCTTCCATAGTCTCTCCAAAAATTAAATGCAAATTGTGGCCTTAAATTGTTAATTGTTTGCAAGTTACTCTGGTTTGGTTTTAAACTCTATAAATCTGGAAAAACCTCATGGTTGTGAATTTTGGGCTCGGTTCTCCAAGACAATAAGCTTCTAGGCCTTTTCTAATACTTGATAGTACTCTGTATCAAGGAAGACAATTTAAAAGCTCTAGCGTGATTATTTGAAATATTATCATGTTCAGTAGGTCTGGGTAAAACGACTATTAAGTAATCCTGGTTTTCTCTTTGTTTAATTTACAAATATATTTATCCTTTATTTTGAAACTTTTTTAATCTTTGAATATGATAAATCATGTTCACAAACTAAGGCAAATTAAGTATTTTTCTGAGGGGGAGGGGAATATTCAAAATAGCTTGTTAAATTATTAGAATCATCACGCGAACAAGCCTGTTTGTGGTTTACAACTTTTGCCTACTTTTCCTAAGTTCATTTTCAGTCACCATTAAAGCCTTGCATGAAAACAGCTAAGACATTGGCTTAATTGTAAATATATATATATGGTTTTTTGAGTAGAACCAAATCAAAGTATTCAACAAAGTCTGTATTTGGTAGTTTGGGGTGGTTTTCTCCAATATTTAATCACTTTTGTCAGGCATCCTTTATCTGTGTTAGGGCAGTGTTGAATATTCTGGAAGACCTAATTAGCTTTGGAGATGAGGGAGCGGGGGAGATGTGTTCTATTGGGCCACCTGGAAGTGGCTTGGAGGGATCAGGGCTCAACAAATGCCCAAGAGCTGATAAGACAACTACAAACAGTGGTACCCGCTCTTGGCAGTAAGAACCATCCATATCCACTGTTTGTTTTCACCTTTCCCTTATATGCCGTGTCAGTGGGGCTTTACCTGTGTTAGAAGGTATACACGCCACACGGCCTATATATATAATAATGTATGCCTGCAGTAAAAATTAGCATTGTAGAATGTGCAACATACGGTATCTTTCATGTGGAAAAAACTTCAAAGGCGGCATCAAAGAAAGGGCAAAAGGACAAGTTACGCATTCCAAATACTGAGAAATAAAATAGGGGTAATTCCATAATTTTTATTTCAATAAATAGCAGATTTATTGTCTGTCTGAGAACACCTGATGATCATCATCAGACCTCCATAACAGAACTAGCTCAAAACACAGGCTTCTTTTTAATCTGCCTGTGGAAAGGAGGTTTGATTCTTTACTCCTTTTCTAGAGCAGATGGTATGGTTTTGTTCCACAGTTCCCCTTCTCTCTAATGTTTAAGTCCATTGACTTTCTGAGCTAGGTTATAGTACTTAAAATACTTCCGTCAACAATTATCTGTTTCTGTTCTTCACATTCGAATTCACAAATCAGTTTTTATTTTAAAGTGTCATACAAAGTTTGTTTATCACCTAAGAACAATGCAATGACAGATGATTAAAAAAAACCCCAAACCTTGAAGTCTGTGTTTTGCTAGGAAGGTGAAACTTCTAACAAATAACTTCACATTTGTTTGCAGAAAAATAGGTTGGTTTTAGCAAATTAAAATCAGATGCTGTGATAAAACTTGATTGTATTTCATAGTCTTGTGTACTCTCCCATTGTGGAAAAAAGCATATGTGGAGCACCACTGCATAGAAAGCCACCTGGGAGAGGGGTACATCATCGTACGAGTGAGGCAAGCCTTCACGGATGGAAACAGCTAACAACTGGGAGAAACTGGGCATATGATCAGTAACGTTGGCAGCCTTCTTCCAGCAGGCCATTGCTACAGCAGACCTGCCCCAGCGAGCGAGCTGTCCTCCCGCCATCGCTGATGCACACTTCCCTCTTCCTTGAGAACGGGGGCTATCTCCCGCTGCCTCACCTTGCTCCTGTTGGTAACAGCTTCATTCCCAGATTGTGTGAAGATCTCTCGTACGTAGGCTGGAAATTGCAGATGAGTGTTGCTTGAGGACATACTAATTTACAAAGAATAAACACAACAGTAATTCCTAGCAGGTGGATGTATTGCCACTGATACTTTTTTAATGCCACTTTCTCCTTCCTATTGTAGCGTACATACTGTGGGTTGCATGCATGTCATTCTGTGCTGTAAATGAGATGCAGATGAGTAGAGGAGATCACATCTCTTCTAACGTGTCTGGAGGTTGTATTGGATGAGCTGAAAACCACTGCGTGACAAGTAGCTCTTTTTTTTAGCATAGCACTAAAATGATTTTTGGAGGTTTTATTTCTAGCTCCCATCTTTGGTCCATAGCATAAGTCACTGAAGAGGAGTTGTATGTTGCCAGAACCTAAGCATCAGTTTCCACAACCTGAAAATCCATGATGCAGTGCAGTAATGGAGGGATAAGGATGAGAAAACGAGCAAATTTATTCTTTTGGTTTCCCATTGTATTATAAAACAAAATATTTGTCATACAGAACAATGTAGTACGTTAAAATAGAATCACATTCGTTGTTTGGAAGCAGTTTCAGAGGTTTTGGGCTAATTGAGCTGTGACAGGAACAATTTAACAGTATCCCTCAGGTAAGAAGTGCAGCAGCAGCAGAGAAACTTCCTCAGCTTTTCCTCTAATGTGGTGACAGAATATTAAAAGAGGGACTTTAACATCTCATAAAGACGCACACTTCTAGAGCACATCATTCTTAATTAGAGGTGTTACTGGAGTCTTGCAATCCTTCCCTCTGAAGAGATGCAAAGACTAGCAAGTTTAAACACACAAGTGACTGAAACAATGAAGTGGAACAATCCGTCGTGGTTTCATGATTTGGTCCAGTAGTCTATTTTGTTTCAAAATAAATTGGAAGAAAACAGAGAAGTAGTTATAACCAAAACCTTGGGTTTCCTTTTTTCCTGGACATGTGCTTACTTTGAGATTTTCCCCAAAATGAAAAGCACGTGAGAGTTTGTAGGATGAAAACATGCCACGTTGAACTGTCCAAGATCACCAAGAAGCCTTGAAATAGGCCAGAAACTAAATTCCTTCAATTACAGGCCAGTTCCTATGCTGTCTCCTGGTGAAATATCAGAGTTGCCGTAACCCTGTTTGCCAATGTTACAAGCGAATGTTGTTTTCAAAATTTGTTGCCTTCAAAATTTCTGTTGAAATCAAGAGGAACGAGAGCTGTGCACAAACACTAATAGGATACAGCTCATAGTCATAATGTTTAATCTAATAGCAATCCGTGTTAGAGCTAGTTCTGCCACCACGTTTTCCAAATTTAAGCCAAATATGACTTGAGAGAAGTATTGGGAACCTGGATCTGGTCAGGTTTACGTTGCTGGGTTTTGCAGTGAGCATATTCTGTATAGATCACTTAGCTCAGATTTGTAATCTCACTTGAGGAGGGATTCTACCTTTGTGTTATTCTGATCCAAACTGGAGCTGATGAACATGACACTATTTAACAGTGAGAATAATAGTAGTAATAAGTAGTAACACAGAAGGAATACTTGTCTGCAAAGCAAAGAACTTTCTTTTTAGAGAAGAAAAAACATTTTGAAACCCTATGCAGAGATCACCTTAAATAAGTTATAGGGGACTTATTTTCTCTGGAAAGTAACTTTAAAGTCTTCGAATTATTAACATCTTGTGTTTGTTTACATCTCAGCTGCCATTCTTACCAAAAGCTGGAAGGTTTTTTTTACCTGATTTTTAATGTGATTTAAATTAAACTACAGTTAAAAATTTCTGAGAAACATAGATGACAATTCTTCCGTATTGTTTCATGTTTGTGTGGTTCTCCCTGCCTCACAGTATAATAAATTTCAGTATAATTCAGAAAGTAGAACTTCAGTTAGTGTCCTGATGGGATCACTTGGTATGTGATGCAGGTCTTAAATAAGGAAGCCTACTAACAAATTAACTCTAACTGAACAATCATAGTCTTTATAGTTCCCCACCTGTAAAAGTAGTTTAAACACTTAGTCCAGAATGTCTTTTAAAGTATACACTCCCATGAAATCTGTTCCCAAGTATTCTTTCACTGCAAGTGACTTCTAGAAGTACACTTAAGTGTCAATTAACAAATCTGGGTGAAATCCTATTCATGAACTTGCATTTCAAATGACTAGAAAAAAGAATGTCTAACAAAAAAAGCACTTACACAGGCCATGAGTGCTGTTACTTCTGCAGTCCGTTTGTACAAGGAAAGTCTATAAACATTTTTCCATACAGAGAAAAGGTCTAGAAGACTTCTGTAGAGAGAAGAATAATTCCTGCAGCTTACAAATCTGTATGATAATTCTATTTCCAGTCCATCGGGTTAGCTCTGAAATGACATGCCAGGAACTTGAAACAAGCTTAACTTTTGAACCACACTGCTTTGTACCCATGCAGAAATACCCCAGGGACCATGCAGTTTGTTCTAGATTCATACCTAGTTACCAGAACTGTAATGTTACTTAATTCTGACTGCAGGCTTGAAATGTGTAAAACGGTTGATTGAAAATTAGTAGTCATTTAAGGCTGACTTTGTACAAACAGTAAAATTATGGAGCAGTGCTTCATTCTGTCTTCCAGAGTTCGTGCACTGGCTACTTGCGTAGCTCCATAAGCAACGACAAATGTTCTGTGGTAAGAACTGTTCTTACCAGGAATATGAGGTGGTCGGCAACTGGCCACAATCATCATGAGATTTACAAAAGTTCCTGGCTATAATTGATTGTGGGATTTTGGTGAGCAACTGGGGGGAGGAGAAGCTCTGCAGACCTCACTTGCGTATAAAGGAATCATTTTCAGGTTTTTATGCTTTTATAGTAGCAGTTCATTTCAGCTGTTCTGTATCTATCTTTGAAAAGGGTATAGAGAAACATGACTTTGGATCATTATTTAGCAGTGCTTTAAAAGAAAAAACATTACTGAACTAGAATATGAAATGAAATCTAGTGATGCTTTTTAAAAACTGCATAACCGTTCTCATGAAATATTGCAGTATCTGCTGGAGTGCCCGGGATGTTAATCACCATAGTCTATTTTTATAGGATTTGTCACAGAGTAACAAAGCATAATCAAACATGATGAGCACAAATTGTCACCCTTTT
This sequence comes from Cariama cristata, assembly GCF_000690535.1. Classification (NCBI taxonomy): domain Eukaryota; kingdom Metazoa; phylum Chordata; class Aves; order Cariamiformes; family Cariamidae; genus Cariama; species Cariama cristata. The sequence goes on along the minus strand of NW_009633010.1, from coordinate 83,660 downwards.
TTCAAATACAGGTATCTAATAGATTCATATATTTGTTTTCACAGACTTCCTTATATCATCACTATTCAACAGACAAAGGCCTGGACAGGCCCTCTAGGTAAGAAATACAATATATGATTTCAGTAGACGCAGATTATACAGCCTGAGGGTTTTCTTTGTGACCTGAAACCAGCAGATGTTGCCAAGAGTCAGATCTTAACATTCACCTTGCCAGCTACTGACAAAATAGAGAGATGCATGGAGAGGGTGTTTGTATTTTGATACTGAAGTGTAAATGTTACTTTTGTTTTACAAGGACTTACTGTTTACATTCAAAATAAGCCATGCTGTATTCTGGGTCTTTCCACTAACAGCCCCCAGCTTCTGTCTGAAGTGCAGCGATCTGTCATTTAACCTTACAGCCTGCAGCACTTTCAGTGCTGTTTCCCTGTGCATGCCACCTCATCTGTTCTCGCTGTCTTTTTCCTGTCTTTGTGCTGAACTTCTAGTACCAAAAAGTAGTCTAAAAAAACTTGATGCATTTATTTTAAAGCCTTCACTGTGAAAATGACACAGCGATTTTGTATAAAACTTTAAAACAATCAGGTGAAGAAGAAATTCTCCATGAAATATGCTGCAAGATGTCAGAGACGAGTGCTTCTCCCCTTTACATGTATTTGATGTATTTGTTCTGGCATTGTTTAATCTATAAGCCAATAATATAATTATGAGCTTTCTTTTTAAATTCCTGAATTCTGCTCTCAGAATGAGCCTGCTGCTAATACTGCTTATCTCTGTAGTTCTGCAAGTACTGCGAGTGACTACAGGAAAAGAAGGAAGTCAGAACCTGCCGTAAGCCATCAGCGGGTGCACAGTGATCAGAACGCAAACAGGCCTAACCTGGGCCGTACAGATATGCAAGGCCCATATACCACCCTTAGAAAGCCTTTAACTAGCTCGTCTCCTTCTTCTCCATCGAGAGCAAAAGGTAAGAGGAGACCATATTTGTTAGCACAAAACTACTGATGGTGTGTTGTACGATAAGTTGGCTGTAAAGGCGACTCTGCACTTCACTGGGGGATTTACTATATGAAGCAAGAGCTTTGGGCCCTTCATGAAAGGCTAACTTGTTTATGCTCACGTGTGTAATTTTAAGATGAAAAGCTGGATTTGTAACAAGGATTTTCCAGTTTCAGCTGCTTATTCTAACAAAAGAAAACTGACTAAATGAAGACTATGATTTGTATCACAATATATAAACCCATAAAGTTTTATTAAGTCTACTACTCTCTTATTAGATTATTGTGGTTTTAAAACTGTTTTCAGTATATACAGAAAGTAAATCAAGACAAAGAGCATATAAGATTAAAAATGTGTTTCCAAGATAGTAGAACTTTCAAATCTATAGCTGATGTCTTAGACATTGTCAGTTATCAGGACCTAATTTAATCAAGCAAACATCCATTGTCTGATTTTTTATTTTGTAAATCCTTGAAGCATTTAGTGCAGCATATGCAATCTAATTAGCTTCTTTTTCCAAGTAACTCACCATTCTATTACTGTTCTCCATGTCTCTCCAGAAAAGAGATCATTGAATCAGTCATTGGTTTGGGTTTGGGGTTTTGGGTGGGTTTTTTTAGCAAGACAAAAGGTTTCCAGTAAAACATACAATGGAAGTAATATATAGCATAATATTGTGTACAATATGTCTCCTTCTGATTAAGTTGTTGTTATTATTCATTTAATTGCTGTATTTTGTAGCTATACTAATCAGCCTATAGCTGTATTAGGGACTGTATAAACCTTTGTAAAAGTAAATTCCCACTGAAAAGAACATAATATCCAGGCTGCAACAGAATGCATCAAACAACAAAAAGCAGTAAGGAATATTAAGAATGAAGTGATGGAAAAGCAAATGTATTTTAAATACAGTGTTATAGCAGTAATTTTAGAAGTGGGTAAACTCATCCATTTGGTGTTCTAGGCCAGAGAGTGAAAAGTTGGTAAACTCCATTTATCTGCATTTACCTTTGACTACATCACCGAAAATGATTTACATGATTTAAACACTTCCTCTGTTTGAAAATCCTTCCCTTAAGAACATCTACCACAGCTAATGAACTTTCAGAAGGTGACCTAGCTGTGTCACTCCATTCTCTCCCAGCATTATGAAACCTACTAGAATGCTTTTTTTTTTTTTTAATTAACCATTTTGTTAAAGCAGCAGCACATTACAAGCTGTTTGATCAGCATGGATTTTGAACTCAAGTGTTTCCGTTTCTGATCCAGATTCAAGTTGTTCTAGAAAGCAGATTGAGCTGGTTTTGGAGCATGTGTCCTGAACTGAATGTTGCCACTTGAGACCATTTTTGAAAGCTCAGTGCAAGTATGAGACCACAGGTTCAAATTTGTCTCATAGTGACTTCTCGATATAGCATGCACATAAACATATGTCTTAAAACTTGCTTAAAAACTCAGGTTTTTTTATGGAAGTCAATCTAAAGGTTATTGTTTCTCCTACATGCTTGTTAGGCTCAGTAAACTGATACATCTTTCTTTACACCGATATAGGAGTTCCTCAGCCACCTTGTTCTGCCCTCCATAAACTGTAGAAAACCCCTCTCCCTTCAGTGCTATCACACAGGGAAGGAGCAGGCGGGGTACCTATGCTACCTGTGAGCAACTGGGAGAAATTTCCCATTTGATCTTATATAAAGATTGATCTTGATCTTAATTATCTTAGAATATGTAGTTGCTGTGAACTCTCTGAGCATTATTCAGCTCAAAAATTCTCAACAGCTTCTTTCAGAATGCACAGGTGGAAAAGCCAATATTTGACTGAGGTCTAGATTTGTTGTTTGGCTTCATCTTTCAATCCTTTGCAGCTTTTATTGTGTGTTGACCTGCTTCAAAATCAATAGTAATGCTTGTTTCCTTATGTTGCTTTGGCAGGGGGCTTGCAGAGGGGGTAACATCTCTATAATTCATAAGGAATTCTTTTTGATATTCAAATTATCATGAGTACATTTTTACAGCCAGAAAATAACTTAATTATTAGTTCTGCTGCCCCAGGCTTTAGCAAACCTATGTACTGACCTAAGTTGATAGATGCATTAATTGCTGTCTCTTTTCTGATCTTTCTAATACTTACTGATGTTAATTCCAACTTTCTGAATCTTTTAATTTCTGGCAATGTCTCTTTTTTACCATGCTGCTCTATGGATTATGAAGGTGGGGATATTAGCAAAGTGTATCCATCCCTTTTAAGTATCTCAGTGCACAACCACAACACCTCAAATGAATTAGATTACTGTAGCACTTACAGACAACATTTAGCTGTTCCGAATGATTCAAGAAGAGCAATCAGCTACAAGAATGGCTGGCAAATGACTCGTCAGAATGCAGAAGTCTGGAGCAGCACAGAAGAAACTGCTTCTCCAAAGAGAAAATCTCGTAGCTGTGATGATCTGCTAACAGATGATCGGGACAGCTTTCCCGATGGGCAGGCCAAGTCTGAAAGCATGGGCTCTCTGTTATGTGAGGAGGACTCCAAAGAAGTTTGCTCCATGAACTGGGCCTCCCCATATGTTGAGGGCCGTGGTAGCAGTAGGTCAAGAGTTCGTCACAGATCTGCACATGATGCCCCCGGTTTCCTAAAAATGTACAAAAAGATGCACCGCATCAATCGCAAGGACTTGATGAATTCTGAGGTGATTTGTTCTGTGAAGTCCAGAATACTGCAGTATGAAAAAGAACAGCACAAAGGTATTCTTCAAGGCTGGAGAGAGTCGTCTACTGAAGAGGTGCCCAGAGACATGGTGCCAACCAGAATATCTGAATTTGAAAAATTAATTCAGAAGTCAAAATCCATGCCGAACCTAGGTGATGAAATGTTGTCAACTGTTACACTAGAGCCTCCTAAAAATGGCTTATGTCCAAAGAGGCGATTTTCTATTGAATCCTTGCTGGAAGAAGAAAATCAAGGCAGACGTCCCTCTCAGGTACAACGGAGCTACAAGTCTAAAACCCTGGTGCCAATTCATATTGAAGTGACCAGTGATGAGCCACAACGATCGCATATGGATTTTTCAGACAGTGATCAAGATGGAATGGTTTCTGACCTCAGTGACTTCATCCAGATAGAGGGTTCATCCTTTTGTAGTGAAAGTGACTTTGACCACTTTTCCTTCACTTCGTCTGAAAGCTTTTATGGATCAGGCCATCACCACCACCACCACCACCACAGGCATCTCATCAGCTCCTGCAAAGGGCGATGCCCAGCATCCTACACCCGCTTCACCACCATGCTAAAACATGAAAGGGCTAAACAAGAAACCACTGAAGATCCAAGGAGACAGGAAGCAGAATCTGGCCTCTCTAAGATAGCATTCCTAGTCAGCCCAGTGCCTTTCCGGAGGAAAAAAAGTGCAGCTCCTAAAAAACAAACTGAAAAGAAAAAATGCAAATCATCTGTGTTTGAAGCACTAGATTCCGCACTTAAAGACATCTGTGACCAAATTAAAGCTGAAAAAAGGCGGGGAAGTTTGCCGGACAACAGTATATTACACAGACTTATTACTGAGCTGCTTCCAGACATTCCAGAAAGGAATTCATCTCTTAAAGCTCTGAAAAAGAGTCCCATGCACCAGCCTTTTCATCCACTGCCTCAAGATGGTGCTAGCCATTGCCCACTGTACCAGAATGATTGTGGAAGATTACCTCTTAGTGCCTCTTTTCCAGACTTGGACGCAACTAACAACAATGATAGTGCACTGTGTTTCCAAGGTGGATTAACTTTCTTCCTCTATCCTTGTGATTTCTTACCCATCCTTACTCCCTGTATTTCCCACCCTTCCTCATTCCATTTTTCTTTGTGTCTGTAAGATGCTTTCATCCCACGAAATTCTTTATGAAGGATGTCATTTTTACATAGGTGATGAGGATACATAAATTTGCTGTCTATTCACAAAAATACAGTAATCTGGACAACCGGAGTAATGGTGTATTTCAACTAATAGATTATTATTAGTGCTATAAATTACAGTGATGTTATTTAACTAAGCAACGTGTTTTTTCCCCCTCAGAAAAAGACCTTACAGAAAGTGAACGCATGCATCATAAGATGCTGGTCAAACAGAAAACAATATGCAGATAGCCTTTCCTTTATTATTTAAAAAAAAAAAATCTGCATCTAAAACATGTTGTACTGTATAGTTTTGTAGCATGTAAGTGATAAAAATGCTGTTAATTCTGCCACTATCATAGAAAGTTGATTCTATTTTCTTATGAAAATCCGCTAATCCCGCTGCTTTCTATTACTTTTTGTGAATAGACCTTAAGGTCATTTTAGGAAGTTTCCATTTCCACTGTTCAAACAATACAATTTCCAATTTCTGTGGCAGCAAAACTAGTTCTTCTCATAGACTTTTAATATATCTATGAAGTTTTGAGAAATTTCCTATCCTCTTAGAAGGGAAATTCTCAATAACCAAAACTTGAATGAAATTGTCAGGGTGCGGATAACTTTTTTAAAAGTCTGTCTTGACAGTGATCAGGTTTTAAAGTTACTACTCTGAGTTGTTTGTTGCTCTGCTTCTCTTTTTCTCAAGAAAATTGCTTGAGCTTAAAATGTTTTTAAAGTTTAACCTTGCAACATTAAAAGAAGCAAACTAGATTTATAACAGGAGTGCAAAAAGGTGTATCCCAGATTATTTAGATTAATGTCTTTGGCAAGTCTGTAATTTATTTCTCTTTTTAAATGGTAATATTTCTGTGTTAAAGAATTCTGATCCTAGACATACAGTCTCCTTTGTGACAGAGCGTCTTTGAGAATTTAATGACATTACAAAGCTATCCTTGAAATCACAAATGGATGTAAGAGAGTCTTTAATATATCAATTATGCAATATTTGATCAGACCCATCTTACTTATCTTTAGTCTCACATCTTTTTCTGTAACTTTTGCAAGTACCACACTAGTATATAAGTATTTCAAGATAAATCAGAATTGAAGCTGTTACCATCTCTTCTTAACTGGTTAAAATAGACATATTGACAACAGAGCATTTGGTAAAAACCAGCTATAAAACACAGTTCCGAATTGAATTAGTCATACCTGAGGCCTGATCATGATTAAGCCTGGCAGGCAGTACTACACGGTGAGACTGAAGTTGTTGGAAATTGCGCTAGTCACATGATCACTGTTGCTAAATGAGAATTTTCCAGTCCTTGAAAATAAGGAACTCCACAGTGCAGAGTAAACATGGATTCCTAATAGCTTCTGCAGCTGTGAAGGAGCCTGGCCTGAGGAAAGCAGGACATTCTGTCAACATTAATATCCCTGAAGTAGCGTGGAGAATGAGTACAGCAGAATATTCCATTGACTTCCATCAGCACTAGTCACGGCTGAGCTCTACTTCTAATGAAGTTCCATGTTTTGTTGGATCTGTGTCTGTCTCTTACAGCCACCATCCACATGGAGACCCCAAGGTCAGAGCAAAAAACACTGAAAATTACCAATATTGACTGCGTGAGGAGCTGTATAGAAATAAAGGAAATTGTTCTTCCTAAAGCTTCTATGTTTTCACTCCTTCCATCCCATGTCCTTCTCTTTCTGCTAGAATTTAAAAAAGAAAATAACAGATGTATGGGGAGGCATTATATCTTTAGGTTTACGGGGAGTGAGCATAGACCCTCATTCACAGTCACAGGCCATATCAAGAAAGCTGTCCAGAACCAGGACTGTGATATACTTGTTGGTGACAACATGCTTGGAACCAATTACATAAATAATGCAATTATCTCATTTTTTTGCCTCCACTGTATTTATCAATAGCTTCAAGTTTTTGTGACTTAGCCAACAGCCCATTGGAGATCAATGACATCTTTCCTCTGTAAGACCCCAACATAATGAATGAGATGCTTTAAATTCTTTTGTTTCTACTTGTACTTCTTTAGAAATGTATGGGCTTGGTAAGAACAGATTCTGTGAATGAAGTCAAAGGAAGACAAACATCAGTCATATCTCCACTAGCAGGTATCAGTAGGCAGTAGAATTACTAAAACAGTAAACCTCAGAAGTCATGAGGCAGTTCATTTCATCCTCTGGTCTGAAATAATCCTGTTATATTTTCGTTTCACATTGGCACCTTGCAGAGCTATAAAGAGTGTAAGATTTTATTTTTATTAAAACATGAAAAGACGTATTCGCCATCCTGTAATATACCATCCTATAATAAACATTGGTAAACTGTCTTTAGAGAAAATCTGCCACATAGATTGGTGAGTAATGATTTGTACTCCATCTCTTAAAACAGAGTTGTTTTTATGAAATAACATCCTTTTAAATTCCCTTTGTGCTGCCCAACATGTGTCCCTGGTAAAGTAGATACGCATCTTACATCACTTAGGAGGAAACAATTTTTCTTCACTATTTTCTCATTGAAGCATGCTTTAATCATGTTTTGTGCATGTAATTATGTGTTTATATTGTTGGCATTCCGAAACAGTTTCATGCAACCTGATGAAGTCCCGGTACTGCCGTCATGTCTTCCATTTGGTCCAGAAGGGGTGCATCCCTTTGTATAGTGAGGCATAATTTTACCCTCTCGATCCTCTATCATATATTCTTCTGCTGTGGATCAGAGGACAGCCTTTGCCTTTGCTTGAGAGTTAGTATCTTTTTTTTCTCTAAAGGTGCACTTTAGTCATCATATCATATGCCTTTCTTCCTATTAAAGGTAAAATAATAGATTTCAATATCTCTTCACCCCCCTAAATGAAACCAAGCAGCATCACAGATTTGAATGGTTTTGTTGAATTTACCATCATTTCACACAATTTCTGTTTTCAGCAGACCAGGAGTCTCCTGGAAGCTATTCTGCTTTCACAGATGTGGGACGATGTACTCCAAGGGAGAGGAGAGGAACTACAGACAAAGAGGTAGTGAAGCAACAATAAATAATGCAGCAATATCCATATGGAAAATTGGTAACATACTCAAGACAATATTTGTTGGTTTTAAGACGCTGTAATGATACAGACCAAAGGAACAGTTACTTATGATATCATCAGATGGGACAGCATCCTTCTTTTTCATTAAGGAGATTGGTACTTCATGAAATTAAAAGAATATCAAGCTTTGTAAGATAAGCTCTATCTTTTATTTATGTTTAAATAGATATGGGCATAACTTTACTAGTCATTGATAGACTCTGTCAAAGTTGACCAGAGTGGGATTTGGGAGAGAGAAGAATGGCAGATGTGAGTGGGGAAAGACCCTTCTGAGAACCAGAGCATTACACAAAGAAACTGCCTCAGTAGTTTCAAAAATGATACAAAGAACCTCTGTATTTCACCATTATTTTTGTTTAGAAAAATCAAAACCACTGCTGTTAGTGTGTTAGACAAAACCACTTATCCTAAGAGCGATCTCTAATTTCTGTAACAGTTGATGATTGTAATTATATAGTGATTGCTTATATTGGGTGTACAGTTGGACTTGATGATCTTTGAGGTCTCTTCCAACCACAATGATTCTATGATTAATGTTTTGGAAAAGGAAATGGAAGCAGGCATACAACCTTTCAAGTAACACAAAGTATCACTGAAAAGTATGCACAAAAATAATGGAGTATATCATTCAGTACCTTAAGAATATTTCTAGATCTAGAACTCTCCAAACAGGCTTCAGGGATTTTATTCAATCATAAAGTAAGTACATATATATTAACCAACATCTACAGACCATAGATTGTTAACATTTTCCATTGACTTTTATTAAAATATTGCTTGCACAAAATAACGGCAGCATAAGAATACTATATTTTAATTGCTAACATTTAAGTTTTTGCTCTGGGCCATCTACCTTGTTAAATGGTGGTACAGGTTAGAACTGGTTAGAGGATCTGAATTCAGATCCACTTACCCCCTGCTGACATGGTTATATCGCTGCAATTTGATTAAGAGTTTGATTTCACAAAAAGACTGCTGATTACAAAATAAAGGTTAAAAAAGTTCCAGAAGCCATACTGTGTGTTCCTCTTAAAGAATTTTGTGGCATTGAAAGTCTTCTTTCAATTTGAAAATACATAAAATACTTACACTACAAGCCATTCTGAAGATTGCTGTAATTTAAGAAGATGAAAGAAGCAAGGCTTCTCTATTTCCAGTATGTTTTCCACATTTCAAAGTATTTTGTATGTAATGAGCTCCACTGTTCTTTTAATATTATCCCCCTTCTTCCATTATTTGCTTTAGTATTTATAGCACTAGCCGTACCAAAATCAGGAAAGGGTGAAAAGGATGTAGCTACAGCTGACGATATGAATATCCCCTCATGTCTAAAACGCTGTTTTTAACAACAGCAGGGATCAGAAAAATGCTTTTAAATTTAGGCTGTCTTATTTGAAGGAGACCTATAATGGAAAATTGTATTAGTACTACAAAATGCAAGTTGACAGGTTCCCTGTAATGACTTTGGGGACTTTTTCATTATAGCAAAGACAATGCTCTAGGTATGCTAAATTTGCCAGCCTTTAGATGACCACAAGGGAAAGAACCCAGTCGAAAACATCTGGCCTGGAAGAAAGGTAAAATGCAAAACTTACAAGTGTCCCTTTTTATTCCTCTGATAAGAAGATGTGCATCTTACCCTTACAAACAGTATCTCTCAGAAAGAGCACAATCAGCTCACTAGTATATCCTAGAGTGAGATTTTTAAAAGGCAAGCAATCTCATCTGTGCAAGTACTTGCAGAGAAAGACTAAATCACTTTACCAAATATCCTTGTGTAATACTGCTCATCGCTTCTTGCACCCTCCTCTGAAGTACCTAGCGGTGGTAACCCATCAGAGGCAGAGATGAGGTGAGTGAGGCTCTTGGGTCAGATCCCAGTTCATGTTTTCAGCACAGCTTTGAAAGCAGTGAAAGTGCAAGTGTCACCCACACAGGTGAGGGGAGGTAGGGTTGTTTTACACTTCCATTTTTGAAACAATATTGAGCTTACAGGTACTTGGTGATAGAATTTGGTAAATATCTGAAAGGAATGGTATGATGTGATTGCCTGTGATAGCAAGAGATGCACAGATGACTCAGATCGCTTCCACTGCAGTGTTCCGCAGACTTTCTTAGAGCTATGAGTGTGATTATAGAAATTTAAAATATTCCCAACTTTTTCCAGCTGTCAGAGTAATTTTTCCTTTATATGTACACATATATAAAATGTGATGCAGTATTGGCAGTTGAAATTAGCCTAAAGATAACAAGTTTAACCGAAGAGGCATCTAAAGTATTAAAGAATATAAAGCATACGAATTTTCATTGTACCTAGAGATCTAGTTGCCTACAAGTCACACTGGCATTTAGTTAACTTTATTTTTACTTTTGTAGTTCTCATTAAATTGCAAAGCAGTCTGTATTAAAATTTAGCTGCTATTTCTATTTTTAAAATACTAAGTCCCAAACACTTAACTACCTTAAAAAAGGAAACTGTGTATTTAATTGCCTGTTACTGGAAGAACCACTGTAAGGCACTCGTCCTTTTCTTTTTGGATCTGTCACCTTTTTAAAAGTTGAAATATGTTTACCATATAGTGATACTACCTGAATATATTAATCACTTTGCCTACTTTTCAGAAACTGCCAGCTAGAGCTGTGTATGACTTTAAAGCTCAGACTTCTAAGTAAGTACTAGACTTTTGTTCATTTAAGAATTCATAATTCAAGAAAACTCTAGCACTTGTGGCAGCTAACTGCTGTACTAGCCATTTTCAACAGCAAATGCCATGGAAGCAGAGGACCTTGCTTGCTGTCACAGTAGTCTCTGCATTAGCAAACTGTGTGAGAAGTTATTTTGTAATAAAAATTATTATATTCTCCATTGTATTTGTTTGAACACACGAATGGCTGTGCATCTTCAGCCTTCTAGAGCGTGAATCCTCAGCATCACCCACTGAATGCTCTTTGTTGTGAATTGTGTTTAGGTTTCACAAGGTACAGAGCTTAAAATACTATCATAGATAGTGCGCTTATCAAAATTCTATTAAAAAAAAAAAAAACAACCAAAATCAGGAAACACTGTTTTAGGATATGGGAGAGTCAAAGCAGAGTGGCTGTATTTCACTCCCGCTGTTGTTCTGATGATCCAGGGCATTAAACAATCTTTAGATATGGCCAAACATGAATGCTAGAGTTACATTAGCTGTGTCTGGTAGAAAACTCGCAAGTTGAATTTTCAGAATAGCAGATTAGCTCCTGAAAAACTAAATGGATGATACAGCAAAGAACTCCCAGGCCAGGATCTGAAAATATTCTTAATGATTTAGATAATTCCCTTTTTTTGGTATCCAACATTCAGAATATCACAGGCCCTGAGTATTAGAAATGGTGAGAACATAATCCTGTGTTCTTCATGCACCTGGAACAACTGTCTTGAAAGAAAAATGCATAGAGCAGAACCACGCCAAGCTGTGCTGCTGCAAAAAGGTAGTAGCAGGCCATAGAGGCATGGGATATATGCTAAACGTTTCCCTCCTGATTTCATAACACCAAATACCCCTCGGATGCCTGTCATAAAAGCAGCATCTAAACAGGCAATCCAAAAGACGTCATACTTGCATGCAGACCCTATGCTAAGTGCTCTGGTAATAACTAGCAATACTTCCTCGGAATCACAGTGTAAAATAGGCCTATATAACTTACAAGTAGTACCTGGGATTCATAAATGTGAATCATTTCATTTTATATGGCATAATCAACTGGGAAATGTTGTACCACAGCTGTGACAGTTTTTCTTCAAATGTTTAATTGCTACATTCTGTTTCAATTCTGAACTGTAAAGATCTAGGAAACTAAGCAGGAGAAGAGTTAAATGTAAAGCTGTAAACATCTGATCTAAATAAATTTGTTACAGAGAGCTGTCCTTTAAGAAAGGAGATACTGTCTATATCCTCAGGAAAATTGATCAAAACTGGTATGAGGGTGAGCACCATGGAAGAGTTGGAATATTCCCGATTTCTTATGTCGAGGTTTGTTCTCTGTTTTAAGTCCTTGAATTAGTTTGAGTAATAGGTCCACAAACTGCATGAAAATGATGAAAATCTGTGGTTTTTCTTTTTCCTTAGAAACTTTCTCCCCCAGAAAAAGCACAGCCTGCCAGGCCACCTCCCCCTGCACAGATTGGAGAGATTGGAGAAGCTATTGCCAAATATAATTTCAGTGCAGACACAAATGTGGAGTTATCGCTTAGAAAGGTACAGTTTAGAACTGCCTTTATCAAAATGCCATTACAGCGTCTACTGCTACACAGAATTAGTATATAGGTAAATACTGTGCTTTGGTGCACTCTGCATTCAGTATTTGCTATGCACAAAGCAATCTAATGGTACGAATCTACTAAAATAATACCTTGTTGGCTTGCAGTCTTTCACAGCTATCTGCAAATAGTTTAAATATGTTGTACATATAACCTGGATTGTGGTAGATCAGCTTATGCAAACATCTGCTAACTGCCCACCTAAATTTCTAGTTTTCACTTCAATTATCCATTCCTTTCTTTAATAATTATTTCTTGCTGTAACAATTACCATGGTAAGGTTTTTAATAGAGAAGAAATAGAAAAATACAGAAAATCGAAGATACAGAAAAAAAGGCTCAGAGTTATTTTTGTGAATGTACTAGTTCTTGCAAATATTTCCTTGAATAACAGCCCACTTTTTATAACATTCTCTTATCTTTTCTGTGCACATCCTGATAGTTATACTTTATTGCACATAAGCAAAATAAATGTTTAATTTCTGAGGTTTGTGAGACACTAGAATTATTACCGCTGTAGAGAAACTTTATTGTTGCAGATGTTATATAAGTTGTAAGTAGTATATACTTTTTATCCACTGGAAAGTTCTGCCTCTTACTTTTTCTTTTAAGAACTAGAGTTCATAGAAGTTATTCAGTGGTTTGTTTTTCTTTTGAAATAAGAGTAAGGATACAGTTTTTTGATGCTGATGTGGAGCCTAATCCAGCATCACTGAAGATAATGGGTGTTTTTCTACTCATTTGAGATTGGTAAATGTCAAAAAGGTCTAAAAAAAAAAATCAGGAATAGGAACTTAGAGAATTAGGGATTGGAGGTAGTTTGGTGATTTATTTCTTTTTAAAACAGAATTTTAAATTTAGAAATTTAAAATAAAATCTTTTGTGCTTATTGTGGTGGTCATAATCTTGACAGGCCAGTTTTGGTTAGTTTTTAAAAGTTAACTTGCACTGGCTTTCTTTTGTTCCATCCCACTAAAGATTGATATTAGAGTACTCCACAAATCAACTACAGAAACCCAAGAGAACGTAAAACTACTAGGGAAGGATTTGTTACAAAAAGGCACATGGAAAAAAACACATCATGTAAAACAAAGAAGTGAGTAGCTCCTCTCAGAGGTTTCACTACAGAGAAAAGTTTGAATAGAAAGTTGGCATCTTCCATTTCAGTTGCTAAGTTCTCTAAAAACAGTAAGCGAGCCACTGCCCATCTTTTTTTTGACAGGAAAAGCACTTCTTTCTCTCATCTTTCCCATGAACTCATTTTTTAACTTTCTACCTCCACTTATTCCAGTTTTACTGATAACAAAGCGCTTGCATGGATTTCATTGTTTAACTTTTATCACTTTTAAGGAAAAATGGGCATAGCATTCACTATTGCATATTACAGTTAGGGTGTTGGCTAGTAGTTTGGCCAACAATTGAAACGGGTTATGTTCCAAAGAAAAGTTCAAATGTTAATTACCCAACAGAGAGCAGAAGACTACGTGAGATGCCCCTCTGATAAAAGAATAGCATTTGCAGTCCGTGACTAGCCCCTGATTTTGCTGGAGTAGTTGTATACATGGTTATTATTTAATGAGAGGAGAAATGTGAAAATGGAGATGATTCTCAACACTGACGGGAAACAGCACTGCAGGAAAATAATATTATGTGCTAAAATAAAATCTGCTATTCAAAAAATTCACTTGCAATATATCTGCTGATTACTCATTTTCATAATGCATTTCAGGGAGACAAAGTAATTCTTCTTAAGCGAGTTGATCAAAACTGGTATGAAGGTAAAATACCAGGAACCAACAGACAAGGCATCTTCCCTGTTTCCTATGTAGAAGTCATCAAAAAGAATGCATCAAAAAGTGTTGATGACTACCCTGATCCTCCGATACCCCAAAGCTATTCTAGTGACAGAATACACCATTTAAGTTCAACTAAGGTAAGGATTTTTTTTTCTTTGGTATCACCCCTAGAGTGGGTTTAGAAAGACTTGTAATTTTTTTGTTAACATAATACATAATTTATGCATTAAGTACACTACATTTTCTTTCCTACATAGGTTAAATTGCATTACAAACTTGTTATTAAAGCATTTTAATAGCCAAATGTGTGTCTTACATTCTGCCAGGATTTTTGCTCTTTTCTTCATTAGCTATTACATTATTGAGAGTGGGGGCAGACAAAATTCGGGCAGAAAAATCAAGCCAACAGAACAAAATTTATTCGGGAATCTTAGGCAGAATTTGAGGATTAAGGATATGTCTAGCAGACTTTTCATAGTGCAATGTGAAGACATTCCCATAACACAGCATTCCTAAAGGCGTGCAGTCCCATAAGCAGGCAGAGGGCAAGAGAGGACAGTTTGCGTGGGGACACAGCTTGCCAAGACCAGTTCTGTGCCTTTCAAAATAAAGGAGAACAGCTAATGATTCCCTGCTCCGACCTTCCTCCTTTTGCCAGTCACACTCTAGAAGGAGGCTGTGGTACAACAGAGGTTCTTTGGAGTGGTACGACAACAGTCACAGTATTGTTTCATGTAGTAGCGAGGCAGATGTCATCATGTTGTCAATGAACTTGGATTCAGACCTTTATACTTGTAATTTTTCACACCAAATGTCTGTCGTAGGTTCTGAATTCTTTTCATTCCCGGTCTATGTAACCACCACATATCATACTACAGGATGTTGCAAAAGGATTCCTATATTCCGATTTATCATTCACTCGTGAGATTTCAGAGTCACCTGTGCGGAGAGAATAACCTCTTTGGCAGTGATAGAAAGTTTCTGCATACAAACTGTGATTAGCATTAACATATTATTGATGATTTTGAATGCTCAAGATGGAAACTTTTCTAAATCTTCCTTTTTACCTTTGTTGTTTATCTCTGCAGCATGAGTGGTGGGTTTTGTGCTTCTTCAGTGTTAGAGTTGTTAGGCATTGGAACAGGCTCCCCAGGGAGGTGGTGGAGTCATCGTCCCTGGAGGTGTTCAAAAAACGTTTAGATGTGGTACTTCAAGACATGGTTTAGTAGACATGGTGGCATCAGGTATACGGTTGGACTTCATGATCTTTGAGGTCTCTTCCAACCATAATGATTCTATGATTCTATTCTATGATTCTGTGATTATAGACTTACTATCCTGCTATTAATCTTTATTTGTTTCAGTTGGTTTTGTCCCCTTTTCTACTTTTGTATACTCGCATACTGATGCTCTCATTTACATGCTTCAACTTTGAGATGAGTTCCACATTTATTTGCAGCTTTGGGGACAGCTACCAAAAGATTTTAGTTGTAAGCAGTATTTTCAGAGGCCATGTTGTCTATAAATGACATCTTTTGGATAGTTGCCAGAACAGGTCTTGTCTGGTTTTCCAGAACGTGTCACAACAGAGATTAGCTCCTCTCTCTTCCATTCTGACAAACTTGTTGAATTGAAGTAGCATCAAATTCTGCAGCTGCAGACAGAGGTATTCATAAATAATAATAAATATTATTACAGGAATCCAGAGGTTCCGGAACGCAAGTCAAGAGTATGAAGCAGCTTAGGTGCTCCATATTACGGAGCTGTCTCTGAATTTGGAGATGTGCCTCTCCACATTTTCTGTGGAGCAGCCTTGTCTCTAAGGCATCCTGCAGCTAAAGCTGGTGCTTGTGTAACCCCTGTTGAGCATCGGTGATGCTTCAGAGCATTTACATTCAGATTACAAAACTATCCTGCCACTATTATTAAGTTATAACTTAATTATCTAGATTATAACTCAATTAGTTCTGTAGGGCAGGAAAGTGGAAGAAGCCTTCTTGGTAACTTAGGAAACTTTTGCAATCATCTGGTTCTAGCAGAAGTCAAAAAAAAGAAAAAACACGCCTCTACTGACAGTCTTAAACAGACATCTTCTTTCTGAATTCAACTCTATTCACAAATGGTAACACTATGTAAGCAGACATCTTGTTCCTGACTACCTAGAAGGACTTCAGCAGTCCTGAAGGTGTTCTGGAGTTTACTACAATTACTGATACCACTTTTTCTATTCCTTTGGAGTTTTTTAGTACTTATCACTCCCTGTTGCTAGAGCAATTGCGCTAAATTTCTCTGGCCTAATGGCAATAAAAATAAATAAACAATACAAGTCAGGAGCAAGTTTTGCTCTCCTTAACCTGGCTTAAACTATCTGTATCTTTAGCTCTAGTGCAGCCTGTAGCCACAGGAAGCTAAAAATGGCAATGTCTCCTCAGCAGTATTATTGACCTTAAACCCACAGGTTAGAGGCCCTTGTTCAAGGTAAAGAGATTGAGTATTTCTTGTAACAGCCTAGCTCTGTTTTAGCAGAACAAAGGCTGTTGTATCAGTCTATACTGTTTACTTTGGTACAGAAGACTCTGTAGCAAAGGTTTGTCTAACTACAAAATAAAGCTATTTGCCTCAAGAAAACTCAAGCAGAAGGTAAGTAAAATAACCTTCCTATTCAGCGACATTAATTTAGCCTTTTGAAATTATTTTCTTATTCTAGAGTAATACTTAAAGTCTAAAGTAGTCCAGGTAATTTAAAGGGACATACATGTAATTGTTCTGGATAATTCTAACAATGAGATCAAAATATTTTTCACTCCATTTTAGTTTTGAGGATTAATAGTAATAAAAATGCATTTTCAGTATTTACTGAAGCAATGGATATCTACTGATGCTGTGTACGTATGACTCACCAGTCTCATTCTTACAAAAGGACGTTTCTTTTACCAGAAGGATACTTCAATCAATATTATGTAATGGTACTCAAAATATACTGCTGTGTACTGTGCTGTCACTATTTCAAAAGCATTGTTGACTGCCTACATTCAATTCTACCTTTCACAAATGTTGATGTCATTTTGAACTAACAGGGTTACATTTGGGGGGAAAAAAATGCATTCTGTAGCTGCTCATGCCTTAATAAAGGTATGCAATGTCTTAAAGATGTTTCTTACACATTCACTCAGAAGTACTAAGAAAAAGTAGAAGTATTAACATTAGGATGATTAGAAACCACCTCAGTTGTTACAGTTTAAAAGAAATACTTAATGACAGCTGAAGTGTACTTCTGAAAATGCTGTTCTCAAAATAACAGTAATATTTTGGGGAAAATTACATTAATAATAATTGTATGATTTAATAACTTGTGACAGGCTCACTAACAGAGCACCATAAGTAACATAACTTTAGCAGATCAACTGCAGGTCGCCTTCATGAAGGTAATGATTCAGATCTGTCTTGATGTTTGACATTTAAGCCCCGAGCCAGAACCTGATACAGTTTCATTTTTCAAATGTCTTTCCTGCTGTTCTGATTCATGTAGTAATGATTTCAGACACCCGTGCTCACTGAAATGATACCCTATAATCCAGCTGATGGCACAAATATTTTTCTTATCTAGTCTACTCATATCCTAGTTCTTTGTCATGCTCACTTATTCATTTAAATTTCCATGGTTTTTCTTATTTTTGAAGTTGCCTTCTCAAGCACTGTCCCCACTTTCCAGACACCTTTCCTCCTCTTGGTCATGTGTTGATCAAAAGATTCTCCAGGCTGCCACTAGTGACTGGTTTTCAAGGACTGCTGGTTTTTCACCTTCAAGCATGTGTGTCTTACCTCCTCCACCATTTCCAGACAGTTTTCTTTGTGACTTAGAAGAACTCAATTCTTTGGCATTAACAGCATCCCAATCTGTAGCAATCTGCCCAGGTAACAGCATTCTCCAAGCTAAGGATGATCACTTTATTCCAAATACAGAGGTGTCTCTCAGCTCTCCTACAGCTCTTCCTCTGTCCTTTCTTGCATCTACCTCTGTCTCATCTTCAGCCAGCGTTTCTCATGACGTAGCACATAAGCATACCAGCAACAATACCAAACCAGGAAAAGAGAAAGACTTGAGAGGTATACTTGACTCTTCAGTTATCGAAGTACCTAGAGACTTGTCAGATACTGCAGGAGAAGGTGAATACGTTGACGCTGTCTGTAACGTCCCTTCACCACGTGAAGGTGGCTCCGACTCCAGAGTGCTAGCTGCAAGTGCTGAGAACGAAGGGGAAATCTGTACTGCAGATCTGTCAGTTAATATAGGGGATCAATCAAAGCCTCAAGAATCAGATTTCTACAGAGGAGCACAAGACACAACAGAAGAACTGACAAGACTCTATATAGAGGAGGATCTGGGACATGACAATTTAGAATTCCCAATAGCAAGTGGAGGAGACTCCATGGTATGTTATGAAGGATACACTTCACCAAATATTGATAAGGTATTTTAATTTCTGAAAAACCTGGTTTCTGTGTTCAGATAGCTTACTCAGTATAATTATTCTCTGCCTTCTCTTGTATTTACATGTTTGTGTTATGCACAGGCACAGTTTTATACTATTGCACTTGATAAAAATTGTCAGTGTTAGGGGTAGTCCCTTCTCAGAAGCAGGCATATACACCATTGTAAGTTCTGTGGTGTATCAGTTCTGCTGGTCCTTTCCCTTCTGTCCTTGTTAGCTGCCAGCGAGCTTCGGATGCAAAAAAACAGTGAACCATTTTCCCCACTGGCCCATTACATGCCAACCCTTTTGAGCGAGAGGCCCCAGCAAACAAATGCTATCAACAGCCTTCGGAGGGAGGGACATGCCTCCTGCAGAGACTCAGCGGTTTGTACTTCACGTGTGTCACCTCGCCAGCTGATAGATTTATAGTAGATGCTGTTATAAGAATGTGACTAATAATAACAGACCAGATTTTGTCTGGCAGTTAAATAAATGCTTCCCCCTAAAGCCCTCCCCAGTTCCTCTTTGGGACGGTACAACACTGAACTATCCAAAATGCGCGCTAGCCATTAAATGCCACAATGTCGCTACACAGTTTGCATGGTTTCTAGGCAAAGGTTTAGAACAATTTTTTTCTGTCCAGCAGTTATTTCAACAGACTGTTCAGGCAGTTGCTTTGGCTGGCACATGCGAACGTGTAAATCAGATACTTAGGACAACATGTTTTAGGCCAAATGTAGAACTAGTTAATTAGAAAGATTTTGCAGGCTGCCTCTACCCTTACTTGACCTGAAAAACACAGGAGAAAACCATAAGAATAGAGGTGAAATCCACAGCCACAAATGGCAACTTTCTGAAAGATGAATTTTCTCCCAGAAAATTAGACTGACTAATAATAAAATTAGCATGACATTTCTGACTGTTCAGGTTAGTTATATGACTCCTTATTGAGCATTTTATGTCCTTCACATCTGGTTTTATAGCACAATTAGTTCTCATTTTTCTTAAACATTTAAGCCAGCTCTACTTTCTGCGGGAACATCAGGAGACTCTGATCCTCCTTTCCACCTTTCTTCTAATCTTCCATTTCACTCTGCCAAGGCACCAACTTCTCACTCTGTTCCTACAACATCCCCGTCTACTGCTTCCCTCTCACCTCCTCTCCTTTCTAAACCCTTACATCAGCAGGAGAAAGACTCGCCCACCATAAAGGTAACTGCACCTCTTGAGTACGGATTGTTGCAAATCTTCACGTATATTAAATAACTGCAAGGCTAACACTGAGTTTGATCTTTTCAGATGTATTGTTTCCTTTACTAATACTAACTAACATAGCACATGGAGTATTAAGATAGGCCTTCTTCAAACGAAAGACAAGGTAAAACTATAACCATTGTGATACAATGAAATAGCTTAAGCAGATACCACTGACAGGAAAGCAGAAAGCCTTCAACTCGGTTTCAAGTCCATATTGGGACATCAGTAACTCTTATTTAATTGAAAGAAACAGAATCATATTGAAGTATGCAGAAACTAAGTAACATTTGTAGTTTAAAAGTGTTTTCAGTTTCAATCCAAAGCCTGGGAGAACAGTCATAAATTTCACAGTAAAGCACCACTGCAGAGGGTCATGTTCTAAATACCAATTCTGTTAGTCAAGGACTGAACAAAGATTATTCCCTTTTCAGGACTACACTTTGTGTCAGCATTGAAGTTCTGTGGCAGAAAAATCAAATCTGGAAGGTTGCTCTAGACAGACAGAGTCAATTCCCAGTGCCGACTTCCAAAGAGTCCATTTGCTGATGAAAAGGAGAAAAAGACATGTAAAAAGTTTGAGAAGCTACCCTAGAAAAAGTGATCATTACATCTATGGCCAAAAAAAAAACCCACTTTTTTTTTTAAAAATCTACCACATCTTACATGTGTTCATGGAAAACCCAGCCATAATGGACTTAAAGAAGCCTTAAGGACCACCAGATCTGTTGGGTTTTTTTCTGAAGTAGGGAAGAGACATAAGGGTTCTTTCCAGGGCATGAGTCTGTCATGGGCTTAGGTATGCTTCACCTCAAAGGAGGGGTAAGACACGGTATTGCATTTGTTTCTGCAACTTTGAATAATTTATCAGTTGTGCAGTGCTTTTGATGGGAACTTTTTGCTTAGCCTAACCGACGAAATTCAGAAAATTCCTCATCTACACTGAAATTCTTTTTTGGTGACCTCGATATTCCTTGCCTTTGTTTGAGCAAGGCACGTTAATCCCAGCTGAAAATAAATCAAAGGAGTATCTGTTCTGAGAGTTACAAAATCTGCTCCTGGGAACCTCCTGGACAGTGTACTGCTCTTCATTGGGCATGGCAGGAAGAGAGACACTGAGTAACTAAGGGAGATGACTCCATCTTGCAGACACAAGAGCCTGCATACGGAGAAGAACTAGAGGTCTGGGGGGCTCCTGCAGAGTTCTAGCTTTTCAGTATTATTTTCCAACCATTTCAAATCTGGATTATTTTTTTAAGTTTAGGGAACAGATTCCTTTACAAACTTAATCAACATAGACTTGTCTATTTGCAAATTGTTGAAATTATTAGATACACTCCTACCGACAACAGATTATTTTTTTATTTTTTTTTTTTGTACGGTACTTCCAAAATGAGATAAAGATTTATTTCCTCCCAAGGGTAAGCAAACTTTTTTCAGTAGTCAACACTGACTACATCGCCAGGATAGAGAGTTGGATTAAAATAAGTGTAGCCAGGTTTTGGCTATCACAGTTTCTTGCTACTTAGTCCACAGGCTGGAGTTGAGAAGGAAGGACAGTTCCTATCCGCTTCTCTTTCTGCATGTTGTCGATGATTAAAGTCTGCTCTCAACCACTACGGCAGGAAGAACACGAGACATTTCCAGGACTCAAATATCACAAGTGAAGGGAGGTTCTTCAGAGTTCTTGAAACTGTATACTGATACTTGGTAATTTCTGTTGATGTAAAAACACATCCATACACGTGTATAAGTGTGTGTGTGTATATATATATATATTTGGAACGTGGCTCAAATCTAAAGCATGACCAGGGATTTGGGCAGTAGAATACAAGGAGCTATGGGTGGGAAGGGTCACTTTGTTCCACGTCGGTGGGAGGGATGTGTCCTCCAAAGGAAGAACTCTGAAGACACTTCCCAAGGAGAAATGCTGATGTTTTCCTGCCTCCTTGGCCTTCTTCCTTTTTTTTTTTTTGTTATTCACCCTCTCAGCTCCTAAGAGGGGATGTTCTTCTGTCTTACCACATTCTACTGGCAAACAGTCACAAATACCAAAGAAAAGGTTTCCATTGTTAGTGCTTCACTCCTCTCACGTTCCCCTCAACTCACCCCTGCCCCTGAGAATTCACATTTGCTGCACACCCCGCCTTAGGAGCTGAGTTCTGACAAATATTTAGCCGATTTACAGTGATACTAACAAAACAAGGATTTTTTTCTTGAAGTACTTTCCATCAAGTATTTATTTGCTTTCTAAATGCAAATTTAAGGTCCATGTTCTGTTTAACAGCAAGGAGTTACAACATTTGTCATTGGTATTTCTAAGCTAGGATTTCTGTTCTGTGCTCTTGAGCTTTTCTGTATTATTAACTGAGCTACTTCAGTGGGTACACTTGCAATAACTGCTCTTACTCCAACTGCATACGCTGTGCATGATTAGTCTTTTAACTGTAATGTGTAAGGGCATATGCCAGAGCAGGAAACCCTTGGAAAAAAGATACAGTGGCAACAATCAAAGTACCATATACTAATAGTACCATTATTTGCAGCTGTAACACACTTGCTTTTTGTTATCAAGACAAGCATGTCCAGGTTGCCTGTACGAATGAAGCAACAACAAAAAAAAAACCCACGATGCTTCATTCTTCAACTCTCACTTGACACTGTTTTTGTGGTTTTTCTAGGCTAATGTAAAGAGAGAGATATTTGTTATGGGTAAACCTCCTCGTAGCCCAGTGATGACTAGGAGATCCTGCAGCTCACCTGTCAGAGGTCACAGCTATTCACACAGGGTACGGTACTGAATGCCCCGTGTGCAATAACAGCATTTCCATACAAAAGGAGCTCAGTGTCTAGCCTTTTGGTATTTTGTTTTTGCCCAAGTGTCTCAATACTATCGACATGCCATGTTTTCTTCCTGTTGCGCTTCTGTGCTATGTCTGAGTAAAGCCAACAGGTCTGTGTCTGCCAAAACTTATTTTATAAACCCATGGGTGTATTGAATCTCTGCAGTACTACATAGTATTTCCAGTGCTACAAGATGTAAGAGATCAAAGTTCTTTACATTTAGCCTGTTTTTTCCTAAATTACTCCTCTGCTTCGAAGCATTTCTAGTTTATTAAAATTACAGCTTCTAAGAGTCAAAAATTTATACTTCATTGCATGTATATGGGCTGAATTCTTGGTTTTGAATCCATGTCCTTGTTTTCAAAATGTTTTGTTGCTGCGATATTATGTTCAGTCAATACTGCTGTCTTTATCCAAGCACTGTTGTTCCACACTGTCATAACTAACTCTTTCGCCTTTCCCTTCATATCTGTGCTATGACAGTAGCACAACTGTAACCATTTTACCTAGCCAGAAAGTCAGATTGGTTAGAGTTTACATATGTTTCACTCAAAAAGGTGATCTGAATTATGAAAAAAAAAAAAACTAAACTATACAAAAATGAGAGTTTATGGGTGATATTTTACTTTCAGTTTAGGATTAAATTGCGTTTTGCATTGGTTTCTTAACATTTGGGTCTTAAAACTGATAACGGGATGAACTGTTTTCCATGCTGTTGCTGCTGATTTTAGGTTATCATCATTCTGATAGTTCCCTTTATAAAATTTGAATTTTAATTTAAGCTATGCAGGTTTGTGTAACTTTTCAAAGTCTTAGCTTTTTGGCAGGCCTCTGTTTGCTACCAGGTATGAGGGGACAGTGCTCATTACTGAAGAGAGACAGTTCAATCATAGGAAGGCCAGGTTTCTCGTAGTAGCGGATCAACACTATCCGAAGAAACTCCAACTGGGATTCAGATCCATAAAATAGGGATTAAGCCTTATTTTAATTTTATGTGTTACTCCAAATGAGTGGCATGTAATCAGTATATTTGAGAGGACTATATTGGTCAGTGTTTAGTGCATTTATGTCTTTAATTCCAAAACTACAAGAGTATGGATTGTACACCTAATTTGCATGTTCAGGACTATACAGAACTCTCATATGCAAATGCGTATCAATCATGCATGAAAATCAGGTGTACAACTGGGACCATTGACTTGACTGCGCACTCTTTAATGTTTTTGGGATTAGGCCCCACAGTTTTTCCCAGGAAACAGGATAGCGTAGTGAACTGAGCCATAGCTGGAAACGAGAAACCCTCTGCACCAAGAACTACCCACAGGGCAATGCATTTCACCATTACTCTTGAGCACAACTAGCCAGACTTTGCAACTGTCCCCATTCCAGCCAGTGCCACTGTATGTGGGAATGAGAGCTTAGTGAAAGAAAACAGGGAGAAAGCTTCTTGATGTAGCTGGGGTACTATTGAGCAATGCATTCAGATAGAGAGCGAGCTCCAACAAGCCCCTTGCTCAGACATAGCACAGATTACTTCACCCTAGTTTTCCCAGATTGTAATCCCATCAAATTTTTCTCTGTAGCAATAACATAGAGTTGAAAGTCTTCACTAACTTTGATTTTCTGTCATCTGTTTCTACAGTAGTTAACTATCAATAAAACGTTTGAAAGCATTGAAGCATATGCAGAAAAAGAAGATAATACCGATCTACCTAATTTCTTCCTGGTCTGTACCTGGCTTGGTATATAAGTTCAAAGCATTAAATCATTTGTAGTATTGTTTAGGGCATTGACTTTTATTGTTTGCAAGAAAAATCTTTCACTTCAGTTGAGTTCTTTTGCATCTCTGACTATCTTTGGCATTCAGCTCACTTAAGGACCTGATGAAAGATTAGCAGAGAATAAGATCAGATTCCAGTCCAAATACCAAGCAATCTGCCCAGTGGAATATTCTCTTCTTACTTGACAGGCCAACTGTTGAAGGGGGTTTACTGACAACTGAAATGTCTAATTTGCAATCTTTACTGTTGGATTCTTTAGGAAAAATTATCCATCTTTCTTGTACGCTGGCAGAGGAGAGTTAAATGAGGGAGAGAAGAGTGTCACAGAGTATAAACAAATTTATTTGGACTTTGAAAACGTCTTTCCCACCTAGCTGTCAATAATATAATTAAAAGTTCTGTAATCTACCTGCCTGCATCTTTAGACGCTTTTTTTAAGTTATCCTCTACAGACTGTAAAAATGAAGTGGAGAACGTTCACAATATTTTCTGTGAGTACACATACAAATATTGATGAACAGAAATTTAACTACTTCAATTTCATCTGGAGATGCTGGGGGGGAAGGGGGGAACATAGTGCGTTTTAACATTCAGTTGCTGTCATCAGGCTGTGGGTTGGTTACCGTGGCCTTCTCTCATGGAAGGCTGCCTCATCTTCAAGAGTAAACTGAAGCAAGATGAACTGAAATAGTCAAGCCCCTGGGAAAGAGAGACCCATGGAGCAATAATACAAATCCCATGGCTTTAAGATCAGGTTGCAGTTTACTCAGTTCATGAAAGAAAGTGCTATGATGAGCTGCGTTTGATATCAACACTCCCAAAACAGATACGGTTCCCAGACTCGTGTCAGGCTGTCAGTCTCTGCAGCATCAGGGCATCCTCAGTCAACAGAGAATATGCTCGCTGCTCACATCAAGAGCTCTCCCAAGCAGCTGCCCCTGCGCTGTTTCTGGTCCCAGCCAAATTCTGATCGGTAGAAGTCAGTGCCTTTCTAAGCAGGATACAGTTTCTGTAGGAGGTTAATATTTTTCATTTCCATTGCATCCAGATTTATTGGATATTAGTGGTGGGTAATGCTCCATTAAGAAGGAAAGTCATTCCATTCATAAAGCTTTGCACTGGAAATACAAACTACGTTTTCCTCTGAAGTAAAAGTGTTAATTGTTATTTTCACACAATTACATGCATTCTTGCAAAAATTCTTTCTGCTCTTTGCCTCCCAACAGCCTGCATGGCTTTGTGCTCCCCCTTGAGATGAAACAGAATTAAAGCATGGCATGTTATGCCTGCCAAGTTAGTACTCTGTGTGTATGTAATGTAAAGTGGTATGTTGTTTGTCTATGAATATTCTAAATTCTGCTATTACGTCTAGGAGATATTATTTCTGCTTATCTAAAAATATATTTCACCCAGGGAATGCATAATGTTCATCAGTTGCATCTGATTTTTCTAATGCTATTTGTGTTTCACAGTGAAGAGGCAGCAGGGTTCTATTCCAACTTTCTACTTATACTATAAATAGAATGGACTGTTGATAAAGTTCACAGTTTTGTTTTAGTTTTTATTATGTCCTCCAAAAATCAGATCTTTAAACCTGCCACCTGCCAAGATTCTGTTGCTTGCCATGTCTCCCAAGAATTTATTGGGAGTTGGAGGGGGGGGGAGGAGGGGGTGTTGTTTTACCAAGGTAGAATATGAACTCCCAAGCGACTCTGTATCATGTCCCTATCCAAGTATTTAGGCCTTAGACTATAAATCTTTATTACATTTCAAATCATTTCATTTCAGCCACAGCGCCCTGTGCTTTCTCATGAAAACATACACAGTGGGGGGGAACCGTAAGTATGCTTCTTGTCTACTAAACCAAAACCTAACATTTAAGCAGTAGCCAGCACATCATCAAATAATTAGTTAACCTGCCAAGTACAATTATGAAGAGATTTCAGAAATTTGCAGATAACCACATGATGTAGGAAGATATCCAAGAAGGTCCCAGAGAGCAGAGCCTTAGTTGTTTAATTTACATCCAACTCAGACAGACGTGCCAACTTACAGTTCTCCACCGTTTATAATTAAAAGGGATAATAATTTTGTAAAAAATAAAGTTTGACTTTTTTTATTCACGCCATTTTTACATCTCAGCAGAATGCCAATTAAAGATTTAACATTGATTCAACTCATCTGCTTTACTGATTTGACACAAATTACTCAGAAACAGTTCTGGATGTGAATAGAGAGGAAAAAAAATAACTTGATGATGTTCATCACAGGAACACAGGCTCACACTTTTTGGTGTAATTTACATGTGCAATTTAAAAATTAGATACAAGAAAGCCTTCTGATAATTGGAGAAGAACCTAGATCTCAAGTCTTATTTTCACAAGCAACGTAAGCACTTGCTATAAAACATGCAAGGCTATTTCAGTGCTGACTGTTAAAATGCAAGTCTGGTGCAAGATTGTTTTGATTTTATTCCCCTCCTCACCACCCCCCCCCACCCCCAGTCTTGCACTGGGGTCCTGCTTCAGTGATCAGTGAAACCAGTAGCCATCCTTCCTCTCCTATCAGAGCACTTTGTAGTATGCCCGATTAGATGAATTCTCCTAAATCTAACTAAGGCTTAGCATCTAAAAATATTTAAAATTTCACCTGTCAGTTACTTGAACAAATAGCAAGAGAGAAGCGAGGAGCAAAAAGTTACCAAATAACTACACCACAGATAATATGTAATGAAAATTGGACATTTTGGTTTCAATCTAACTAAAACCACGTATTGTTGAGCATACTGAAGCACCTAACCCTGTTTTGTAAGCAATAATTACCTAATTAATTTTGTCCAATATAGTTTAAGTAGTTAATGACTAAAGTTACTTATTCCTAAAATCAAAAATAGAAAATATTTAAATTGCTAACCAACCATTCTTTGTCTTGAATATGTATTGTTAGTGTTGTAAACGGTAGTAGAGTTTTCGTATTTAAGAAATTCTTAGATTGGCAAAGACAGAATGAAATGACTACAAAGGAGTTATTAAAATGGATTATCTAGAAATTACTAAGATTAGATTTCTAAAGTACAGAGTGCTAATTGGGAAGTTGTTGTTACAGTATTTAAGTAAGTAATTGGCTTGAATCCTATTCATGACACATTACATCTGCAACTCCTGTACCTTTGGAAGCTGCATTTAATCAGTTTTTGGAATATCATCACAGCTCTGCTTTCCTGGAATAATGATAGGCATGACAGAAAATGTTATTGCCATTTAATTTTTTGCACAGATTGTTCTTAATCCTGCTACACACATTACCAGAGGTAATTGCTTAAATAACCAGTTCCATTCCATTTTGTTAGTGTGATTAAAATATAAAATTAGACTTTTCAGATTTGGAGGGATAATTGTCAGTCATAAGAAATTAAGTTAAAATCATTTTCTTGGAACTGTATCTTTTTTTTTCTCCAAACCAGCAATGTGAAAAAGAAGTGTAGTTTAATCAAGAAGACCATCATTACACTAAGCCTAGCACTGTATATAGGATTTTCAAATGGGACTTTCAGGAGCAGGAATTTTTTACTGAAATAAACATCTCATTTAAGCCATGGAAACTTTGCCTGAATGATACAGAGCTAATGGAAATATCACGTACCAACACATCGAAGGGGGAGTTACTTTGTTTTTCCTGGGGGAAGTGTAATGACATTAAGGTTTTTAAGTCACTTAACTGTTAAGAGAGAAAAATGGACGTGACTATGTTTTAATTTTAATTTGAAAATATTGAAACATTTCCTTTGTACAATTTCTGCAGTCGTACCCTGCTCCTTTACACGCAGTCAGTCATAGCTGGGGCACAGATGGTTAGAAAAAAAGACAGATTCTGACTCTGCAGGACTCGCGGCAGATTGCTTTTGCAGCAATCTTCCCATGGGCTGTCAGCCCAAGCACCTTCGGTGCCCCCTATTAAGAATTTATTGCCATTCTTTCAATTCCAAGAAACTCAATTAAAAGTTGACAAAGAATGAAAGATAATAAATTTAGTAGTCTCACACCTCTTTCCATTTATCCACTGTACATCGTTCAATCTGCAGCCCCTGGCCAGGATGGAGGTACAAGTCAGTGTCTGAATACGTGTGAGTTTCTATCCTTACATCCCCTGATTTGATTCAAGCCTCTCCCTTGCTCTCAGAGATTTTTTTTTATTTTATTTTAATATATATAGCAGGGGCAGTTTTAACAAGGCAAGGGGTTACAGCTGTATATTTCCAAATAGCAATTACCCTCCACCTTTCCCCAGAGAAAGGCACCTCTTTTACATGCAGAGCTGCTACAGAAGAATGCCAGGCACCTGGCTTACGCCACGTGGCACTTGGCTCTGCCGCGGCAGAGAATGCGTACCCCGGGGTCAGCTTTCTGGAGCTCAAAGGCAGAGCCACAGTTTTAGGTGCTGATCATGGGGGGTTAAGGGGCCAGCACATCTACAGACTCCCCTCTAAAGTCCTCTGCTTTGGTGACTCAAATATAAAATAATGCTAAAAAAAAAAAAAAGGCAGCATTCTGTGTTCAAAGCACCTGATTGAGGAGCCATCAGGCTTGCCTTGAGTCACTAGTCTTTAGTGTCTGATGAGTTACTTTTCCGATAGTTTTATTCATTTATTTATGATAAGTACCTAGCCCTGAAGTCCACCAGGCAAAATAAACCCTTTTCCACTATATTTACAAGAAGTGTTACATACCAGTTAATGCTTAAACCAGCTCCTTTACTTCAGCAAAGGCGCAAAGAACTCTTTCTTCTTTTTAAAATGCATCATTTGTCCTATTTAAGGTTTCAGGCTCTATATAACTATACTCCTAGGAACGAAGATGAATTGGAGCTCAGAGAGGGAGATGTCATTGATGTGATGGAAAAATGTGATGATGGATGGTTTGTGGGTATGTTTTAATTCAGTTGCTTTTTCTTTTCTTTTTCCCCCTGACCCTTGCCACCCTCTTTGCTTGGTGACTTTTAAACAAATTAATTTTTGGTATTCAGTGTAATAAACCTGAACCTGGCTTTATCAGGAGAAATCCCAACCAAAATCCACTGAAATTAGTGGGTGATTTTTCACCTGTGCCTTTTGGAACTGATGGACACAAAATGACTTGTGCCTCCAGTTTGTTGTCCAGCACTGTTGTCATTCTCGTGTGACCCAGAAGGTACTATGTATTACTGCTCTCTTCATAAAGACCAGGTAACATAAAACTTACTCGCGTGGATATATCCACGTGACTGACTGCTTGTGAGAACCACGTATTCCTGAACAAACAGAGATTTCATAACGAGGCCTAGATAAGGCGGCTTAATCATTCCATAAACCCTCATGCACACAGTGGCTAACTTAACCATCTAATTAGTCCTCAGCATTTCAAAAATTCAAATTATTTTAAATACCCTTGATGTTGTTGAAATTAAATTATTTCTATGTACCAAGTAAAAATTTTAGCACAGCTTTTAATCAGACCTAACAATTTACTCAAATATGCCTCTTTATTTGCTTTTTCCTTCCTGCAGTTACAATTTGTTAACTCACAAATGAAATTCAAAATAACTTTTTGAAGTTCTATTATAAAGAACTGTAGATATTTCTGTTTGTGCAATATTAAACATAAAAATTGAAAGGCCATGCTTACATAGTGATTTCCTGTTGTTATGCTCATCTTTCATCTATTGCTTCTAATTTCAGGAACCTCAAGAAGAACCAAATTCTTTGGTACTTTCCCTGGAAACTATGTCAAGAGGCTGTGAATTTTTTATTTCTACTTATTTATGCTGCATCTCTGCAACACATCTGCATAAAGCTGCTAGAAAACATGCTACGCTGGCCTTCCGTTTTCTTGCTTGCAGTCTCAAATAGAGGCCATCTAGTTCATCCTCATCTCATCCCACCCGCCAAACCACTCCAGCAGTATTACAGCAACGACCACGGTGTGAGTAACTGTGTGTTTCTGAAACAAGAGGAATCCTTTCAACATTTAGATACTCCCTGCTTTAAAGTCTTTTCATTTGAAACTCGATAGGAAGAGCCTGATGACAGGTACACGGATCACTTGCCGTGGGGGGGTGGGGAGGGGAGAAACTCTTCTTGGTGTGGACATTTGTGGTACTGTCAGGAAGTTTGATGGGGTTCTTTCAGCATGCCTGTAATACAGGGGGAAGTTGCTGTTTACTATTTTTTAAAAAATTATTTGAGTTTCCACATTCTTACTAGCTTGGCAGCATTTGTTGCTTTTTCACTTTGCCGTATCACAGGTTTGCCTATTGTACTGGTTTACAATGTATGACAAATTATAATATAGATTTTTTTGCCTGCACTTGTATGTTGTAACATATGCACAGTGATTGTAAAATCTCAAGCAAGCGCAGTGAAAAAAATGGAAGAACTGCAAGTGTTCTGAACGGGTGCAATGGTATTGGCTAAACCTTTTTTCTTTTTTTCCCCTAATAAAGCTGTAGTGTTTTCTGTTAAAAGGTAAGAAGTGCAAGAGGCATAAAACCTCGGGCAAGAGGATTTAACGAAGAGACAGACGATGATATAAGCGTAGACAATAATAACCCGCTACTGCTGTCTGCCATTAAATGGTTGTAATCAAAATGTGATAGTAAGCAACATGAAATTTGAGAGGTTAGTGTTTTTATGTATCAGGAATTTAAAGAAGCAGGAAGTAAACAGTGTTAGTGCAAAGGGTTGTTGGGGGTTTTTTTCCCCTAACATAGCCACCTGAAAAATATTCACAAGTATCATGTACTGGTTTACTTCACTATATATATATATATATATATATATGTATGTTAATGAAACACGAGTTACACATTCTTTTTAGGAATTTAGTACAGAAAGAAAAGTCACAAGTATTAAATCTGATACATTCTAGAGGTGGGTTTTTCTTTTTTTGCTGAATGAAACAAGTATTTGAAAACATACATTTTCCATAAGCAAAGGAAAGCATAAATAGCAAATTAAATCAAGGCACAGAATGATAATGACTATGGCTTTATAAAAGCAAAAATTCAGATTTGGTTTTTTCAGCACCTTATAGATGGCAAAAGCTTCTACTGCATTTCTCATGGGTAAAGGATTGAAATTATCAAAGTGTATGTAGTCTCTGTAGCATTTTGTACATATGTTTGCTTTTTTGTACAGAGCCATTTGGTTGTTGATTTTTAAAAAAATTAAGTTCCTTATTTGATCTTTGCCCTCTTCACATACAGAACATTTCAATGCATTTTTCTTTCCTTGCTCTATTTACCATAAGCACATCTGGATAGTGCAATTCTGTAAGATAGCATTTTATGCAAAATTTTATTAATTAAAATATGGTTTACCAGCCAAATCTAAATGTACATATGTCTTTATTACTGAGAAATGTCATTAAGACAAAGGTAAAGAAACATCTTTGTGCAGCATACCTTTATTATTGCAGATTTCATGGCAAAAGCTTTATATTTGAAGGCTTTCAATTTTAAACTAGAACTGCATGCAGCTTTGCTGTGAGATTAATACCTATCTTTGATGCCATTTATGATTGAAGACTTAAGTATCTGTTGCCTGTGATATTTAAAAAGTACTGTTTCTACTCTGTATCCGATTTTAGAAAAATACAGGTTTTTCATACCTGGCTTTCAAGTAACTGACTTTGAATTCCTACAAGCAAAAGGTCTCTGTGGTTTTTTTCTTGAATAGACTTCTAATAAATTTTGCTTGGAGTACACAACTGTTTCCCCCATCATTTCTCAAAATACACACAACATATTAAGTGTCGCAGAGGGTTTAGCTCTTCAAGATTATACTCAAATAATTTTGTCTTGTGCAGAGATTTTTTGCCACCACCAAGCATACATCGGTTATATATATGGGCACCTAGCATTGCCCACACAGCTCTCAGTTGGCTCACTCAGCATCATCCCTAAAACACTTGAACGCAAAAGCCGTGTTACGGACTTTCTGAATGGACCGTGCTAATTTGAGATCATTTTTCTGTTGCCAGAGCCACTCTTCGCTCCAG
Organism: Cariama cristata; assembly: GCF_000690535.1. NCBI lineage: Eukaryota > Metazoa > Chordata > Aves > Cariamiformes > Cariamidae > Cariama > Cariama cristata. The sequence continues at coordinate 51,186 of NW_009633010.1, read as the reverse complement.
AAGCACAAAGGTAAAAACACACAATGGTAAACCCTTTATACTTGGCAACAGTTCCCACACCCTAATCCTTCAACAAAAGCAAAACAAGAACTCCTCTGTAAAGTGACAGCATAGAAGTAAGATTTAAGGAAAATACAGCTTTTGGGGGAGCATCTTACACTTGCGGCTCTGCCTGCAAAACTGACTTATCCCATGCTAACGTCTCTGCCTGGCAAGGAACAACTGTCCGGACAAAAACAAAACCTGCAACAAGAAGCAAATTAAACAAGCAGCAGCTATTTTTTTGGTCGTTTTTTTGTTTTTGTCTTTTTTCACTGGCCGGTAATACAGTTACTGCCAGTGCCTCAGAGCAGGTCTTTGGTCCTGCTTCTCCAAGCCACGCTGGCTGCCAGTGCCAGGCTTCCTCCTCCCAAACGCTGCGTGTGCCCTACTTCTTCTGCCACCAAAGAATGCGGCACAACAGCAACCGGAGTTGGGACATCTCAAGGCCGATTTGTGCTCAGTTTTGTCTTTGCAATAGCTGGACTGGAAAATGCAAAACCACCAACACCTCTAAATAAATCCAGGAGTATATAGCTTAAAATGTTAACTTTGTCTACAGGAAGGTTAAGACCAGGGACTGCTGTTAAAACTCCAGCAGATAAATTCCTTGGTCGGTATAAACATTGTCGGTGCTAGGAGCGCTTTCAATTTGGACGAGGTTTAATTTAGTCAGTACTATTACTACCGAGGTAAATGTACCCTTTTGATGCTAAGTGAGCTTAAACGCACCGCATGCATCTCTCCTTACAGCCCTCTAACCAAATACTGGAATATACAAGGAAACGTTGTGTGTGGTTTGTCCTTTCTGTTTGCTGGGTGACCCGGTGCGGGATCTGGGACGTCAGTGAAGCTCTGCTTTGTGCCATATGCCTGTAAGCCAGGCAGCCGGCTGGATGAGCAGTTCAGGATAATGCTCTCTATCCCAAACGAAGCAAGGGGTCATCCTCACAGGTTTAACATTCTGCCACCCGTGCCAAAGCAAAGCACGTTGTCATTCAATGATGCCTGGTATTTACTAGTTGCCATTTAAATGCCGATGTACAGACACGGACAGGAACAGGAGGTGCGTCCTGTGCATTTGAAAAAGCAGTGCTGCGCGAGTCCCAGGGAAGCTAGAACCATGAAGTCAGTAGCTCTAGAAGGGCCTTAGGTCATTGCTAAGTATATTCCCTTACCGCATTTAGAGTTACATGGTGAAACCCTGCCTTTGTTCCAGTTAACAGCAAACACCACTGAAGTCAACAAGTCCCACAGTATGGGTAATACAGTTTCTATGTTAGCTTGAAAAGAAAATTGCACAAGAGAGAAGCACTGAAGCAACTGAATGTCCGGTTGGTTTTATTATATTGGAAAGTACGAATGCAGGCAGCGACCAGGCTTCCTTAACTGCTCCCACTATACGGCACAGCAGATAGTTCCCTTCTCTAGTACGTAACTGGCAAGTTCACTTAAAGCCAAATCATATGTGGCTCCAAAGTTGCAAAAGCATATTTAAAGGGCCAATAATTCAATTTTTAAACATGTTTATCCAGCAAATATCAATCAAACAGAGACCTGAATCCACCCATTTGACAGAGCAGGGAACTTGCCAGACCAACGCGTAGAAATTGGTACCTCATCCATACACAGTATGCAGGGAAGATTAAGTTCATAATGCTTTCTTCTGCAACGCTACAAGTAATCAATCAACATCATCCTATTTATTTGACTGGATGTAAGAAATGCCATTTTACTTTTATCCTCCCCCCCAATGACCAGATAATTAAGTTCCTAAATCTTAGCTAAAAATTGCCCAACAGAATCTAATATTCTCATCAACACAGCGAAGTCACATTCCTTTGAAAATTAAAAATATTTTTACACATATCTATGCAGAATATGACAGAAATCCACTGAAAGGGAAACAAAAGACTGAATGAATTCCTGCTTGCACTACCCTGAGTCACATGCTGTTTAGGCCAAAGAAAGTGATACTGGTGACATACATGAATGACAGCCTGTATTTTGCATCACCTCCGAAACATAAAAAGAATAACAGAAGTTTCTAGGTCAATATGCAGGGATGAAACCAGGGAAGAGCCTGAACAACCCTGCAGGTACAATTTTTAGTGTAATCCTGCTGGTCGGTTACACTGTGCACCTGCACCCAAAACTCCCAGCTCCCGTTTCATCTGCACCAATGTGAATCCCATATATAAAGCATTACAGAATTATGCCTTCTAGTATTTAACTTCTCTTGCTTCAAGAGTCCTAGAGAAGGAGCAAACTTCTGTGTTAACAAACTATTTAATATGACCAGGAAGTAGAAAGCATTCTTACTAAAATAGCTCTAATGCCTATAATAACTATCCCATCACAGTTTTTGAGCAGCCTTTGTATAGTGACATCACATCTAATTACAGATCAGGTGTACAGAGGGTTCTGCTTCAGCAGAATGGCATTACATCACAAGCGACACCGGGGGGGGGGGGTTTTTTTTGACAACCAGAAACACGTTGCTAGGTTTATCCTCAGTACAGACACTCACATCTCAACAATTTATGTTTCTTGCTGCCAACACAAATAAAAAACTTGGCAACCATTATTTCATCACGCACATACATGCATAGCAAAGTAATCCTCCTACATTTTCCATCCATCAGAGAAATCAGTAAACCACTTTCAAAAAATACCCCAAGAATAATGTAATTATTTATTTCTAGCAGTGAAGAATAACCAGAGAGTTACACACAGTGACTCTTGATACTTCCCTCCAAAAAGGAGGGGTTATGCTTCTGTCACAAGCCACTGTTTCCCTTTGCAAGAGAGGGTCCTGCATTCACGTGGGTCCACTTTGGGTGCCTAGCTCTAGTTCCCACTGAGCTGAATGGTAGTTTGCTGTTTAAGTATCTTAAAGGATCTGGTCCTTTAAGACTTACTTGGCTGTCTTACATTAAAATAAAATGGAGGCTTTTTATTTCAAGACTTTCTACAAGTACCACCTAAGAAACAAGGAAATGGACTGTTATACTTAAATAATAATCAAACCTTCAGCTGTTTGCATCAAGATTTTTTTTCTCGACACAGAGTTAAGCATACAACTGAAACCAGCCCTGCAGACAGGGAACACCAAAGAGACTGAACATGTTGTTCTAAGTGGGTCATCACACTCCTTCTGTCGCTGTGACTTGTTAGATAAACCCCGAGCATGCAATGACACAACTCATGCTTCCCTGGGTTAATGCTCCCAACTGTAATGTGAAACGTGTACAAACACCGGCTGGCTTAAGACCCGCTAAAGGCTTTTCTTACACTACCACAGATTCATCTGCTATAGACAGAGGGTTTTTTCATGTGTAACTGGAAATATTTGAACAGGTGAGAATCAACCCCTCCCTCCTTAAACCATAAAAGAGGACAAATGAATGTGTCCAGTATGTCTGAGGTAGCAGAGGGCAATACTTACATGCCATGGAAGAGTTCTAGGAACTATTTATAGATTCACTTCATCTGCTCCTGCACCCAGCTCCAAGGTACAAGGCACAAAGCAGCACTACACACAATCTGAAGCAGAAAATATGAAAGCCATATGCCAGCAAAACCACAGAGAGATGTCTAGGACACACAACCCCCCCCGCTAGCCAGCCATCCATACTTGTGTTCTGAAGCAAGCTGACTGCTATAGAGGGGTGCAAAATTTCTGTACCTACCATTTGAGC
>NW_009633010.1:28880-47435 GCF_000690535.1 Cariama cristata | reverse complement strand
ATAAGAGCGGTCAGAGAAAGAAATTGGCCCAAACCTACGTTGTCATCAGATAATTTCTGATCATCACAGTTTTAATTACAAAACTGCCGGGTTTTAAGCTGTTACAGAAAACTGACTTTTCAGTAGCACACATCACTGATAAATGGCAGCATCCTGAAACTACTGCTTACTATCCAAACCCTCTTCAAATTTTTTGAAACACACTTGTCCTTTGGTTATCTGTTTCACTGCGTGGTCATTAATGGTGCAGGCTTGGAGAGAGGAATCAGCCTTCTGCAGCTTATTATTTGTACAGCACTCGTGCCAAGAGGTTCTTGGTCATTTAAGGTCTTAACTATTGCTTTAATACGGGAGGGGCGGGGAATCACTAGATTAAAATAAACTGTCACAGACATATATTCACAGGCGCATCCCATACCTCAGATTCAGAAACAGCAGATGTTTCAGAAATACAGGTTTAGTCTTCCAACCCCTCCCTCAAAAAAAAAAAAAAAAAGAAACCCCAAATCAAAACCAGAGGCAGCGTGGTTACTGCTGGAGAAAGAGCAGTCCATTTGGGACGTCAGAGGCAGACATGACCAGGGAGAGCTGTTCAGGCCCTGGAAACAGGATACTTGGCCTATTTAATGGAGCCAGCCTTGTCAACCCTCTTCCTTCACCACACCCACCCTGTGCTTCCACGCATGATACCTGCCCAGGAAAGCCTTAGAAAGGCAACTGTTAAAGTCAGACCAGGCGAGGAAGAGAAAAGAGCAAGATCAACAGGGGAAGATACAAACTGCTATGGCAAGCTCGGCAGAAGTCAAGCCATTTCTGACATTCTCCAGGCTCTATAGGCCTCTTACCATCCACCCTGAAGGGCAACCTGTCCCCCTTTTCCCTCCTGTTCTACTGCTGCTTCTCTTCCAGAGACAAGAGGGCTGTGGAAGGAAAGGCAGTCAGCCATGGAAATAGAAAACATTTTACAACCGAAAAATACTGTAACTCTGTTTTATCCCATTCAAAATGTTGCACTCTGGCTCTTGCCTTAATGTTATCCAGAGGTCTACCAAAGCATTAAGTGCGGCATTTTGGTCATCATTACTGAAAATCCAGAACTTCCAAAGACAGAAGAGGTCTCCTGCGTCAGGCCACAAAACGTGTGCTGGCTAACAGCTCCCGCTGCACATGACCGGAGCTGGTCAGAAGGTCCTGACTTTAAACATCCTGACATTCCCTCACCTGAAGGGACTTTGGCAAGTTACTTTTAAGCTCTGGGAAGTGCAAAACAGAAATTACTAAAATGCAATGGACAGGCAAGAGAAAAACTCAATCCTTAGGGAGATTTTTTTTGTATTTCTGAACATTCTTTTGTTTTCAGGGTTTTTTGTGGGTTGGGTTTGGTTTGGGGGTGGGGGGGGTGGGGGGGCAAGGATTGTAAGCAAAACAGTTTCCAGATCTTTATTTCCAGAGAGATTTTTGTTAGGAGAAGTTTACTCACATTTCAAAGCACCAGCTGTATATACCATGATTTACCTGTCTTCACATTGTAGAGAGAGGATTATCCTTTGAAAAGCTGTGGCGGCATTACACTCAAATTCCGGACTGGATTTCTATAGTACTAGAAAACTCGAAGAGCAAAAGTTCTCAGCTATGGTATGAATTATATTAACTCCCTGCATGCTGGAGTATAGCAATAGTGGATGTATGAATACCATTTTTAAGACTGACTGTGTATATGCATATCTGACAGTTTTCACATTGATCATTTCAGATCCAGTAATTACATGTCAATAAACCTGAGAAGTTTGTCCTAGCTAAGTTTCTGCTAGTTTTGTCCCTGCTGCAGTTGTATCCTTTCTCATGATACAGCCAGCTTTTGCAAATGTTTTCTCAAACCTGTGCACTTACTCCTGCATTCACTGAACAAAAGCAAGCAACAAGTCCAGTCAGGGCAAGGTGTGAAATGCATAATTATTCACTTCCACTCACTATTTCCTTTAGTCGTTAAGAAACTAATTCATGGACGTGGACAAGCTGACAGTGTCCTTTTAACAAGAAGAAATAAATCAAAATCATAGTGAGGAAAATACTTAAAGTATAAGCTAAATTTAACATTACACCTGAGTAACTACCATCTGCGTCAGGACCCTAGGAGCCAGCTTTGTGGCTAGCTGCATTCTGAAGCTGCTGATCTCTGGCTTAGGGCCCACCTTACACTTAAAACAGAATACCGTATTTGTCTTTCAGCTGTTGCCATTTGTCATGACCCAATAAACACGGCTAACTCTTCCATAGCAACTGCTGTTAAAATGCTAAACCCAAGCCACGATGTGAAAGAAAAATAGGTACTGAATCAGTACTTTATGGAACATACGATGATGATTGTACATTAACAGAAATTCTGATGCTTGTTTCTTAGGGAAAAATACTCGGAAGGTTTGGCACTTGGACTACAAGTGACTGGGGTCTTACATGTGATCTCATCATTTGTTTGTGTATGAAGTCCCATCTCTTGGGAGACCACAAAATAGATCAAGGTATCCCATCCCTGGAAGTGCCCAAGGCCAGGTTGGATGGGGCTTTGAGCAACCTGGTCCAGTGGAAGGCGTCCCTGCCCATGGCAGGGAATTGGAACTGGATGGTCTTTAAGGTCCCTTCCAACCAAACCATTCTATGATTCTATCATGGATCTAAAAGTTTGACAAATGCTTTCGAGAAAGCCTGGACTGCACTGTATTTAGAAAAATCCATGTATTCTTTCAGGCTTAAGGCAGAAGAAACTTTTTTTTTTTTTTTTCCTTCTAAGCTTCCCAGATAGAGGATTTGGGTCAGTTGACTACCACAAAACAATTGTAAATACCCATTACTAAAGGTATCTTTCTCTCATACACACAAATGCACACAAACACACCAACAATAGTCATTGGAAAAACCTGTCAACTTCAGTGACACAGAAAAGCCACCATGAACCATACTCCAAGTCCATATGGTCTCCAGCTGCCTACATCCCTCCAAAAACCTGCAGCAAGCCCAAGGGAAACACCAGGCCACACTCTCAATGGCATTCATGCTGTGGGAGTACAGCTGTATACAAGCACTTTGCTAAATCTGAAGAGCCCTATCAAAGAGCACTATTTTACAGCTGAGGATAAAGACATGGACTAAAAAGAACTCCTTAGAATGAGAACAGGGAGAAAATTCAGAAGAAGCCCCAGACAGGATGGGCAGTTTTGCCTCCTGCCTTACCTCTGTCTTCCATAAAGGTACTTTGTAGACAGTAGTTGCATCCTCAGACTTTCATTATCTGTTATTTACAATAGAAGGTATTCTCAACAAGTCAAAAGTAAGATAATTTTAAAATCAATAGACAGGAAAAGAAAAAAAAAAATCTGCTTTAAAGATCACCTAGAGGAAGACTAAAGCTTAGACCAGGAATAAAGTACAAATGCACAAGCATAGAAAAGTATAAACGTTTTCTTCTTTACCAAGAAATCACTGTTCTTTTCTTGACACTTCAATTCAGATCTTTTTCCAGATACAAACTTTCACTGACAAAAATAAACTAGAAGGGAGAAAACATACACACACAGAAGCATTTGCATCAGGAGAGACATTCTTGCACTACACATAGGATCTTGAGCTGACAGTTTTACCACTCCAAGAAGAAGTAGTTTTCTCTTATCATCCAGTAATGACTAGAAGAAATGTTCATCTCTTCAAAAGGCAGTTTTTCCTAAGGTGGCACTGCTACTACAAACTACTACAGCTTTCTCTAGTCACACAAATTATACTATGGATTGGTTCTTGAAGTCTTGAACTTTTCAAAACTCTCTGAAGCTTTTGTCCCAGCAAGTGCTACTGAATAAAATCAGCTCCTTCTCCAGCAGCAGCATAGGTAATCTCCACATACTTCTTTTCCTGTAATTTATATTTTATCTTGATTAGTTAAGGAGTAGAAGATGACTAATTCTAACTAAGATACCAGGGACATACCACAGCATTCTGTACCAATTTTAGTCTCTGAATAGTGTGGATACAGTAATTCACATCCCATGACTGAGACTTGGATAGCAATGAATGACAAAATGCACGTCCAAAAAGAAAGGATGCAATGTCTAAGTAAGGTGTACACAGCAGAAGCTGACTGGGTCACATCTGAAACAGTCATCCAACAGCTTCTAAGGATCTAAAATTACTGCTGTTTTCTGAATTACAAGTTAACATACCCCCTCAAAAGAGCTGATGTTACCTCCATCACTTCCACTGCCCATCTCCCTGATCCTCATCACCTTACTTCCCCCGGAACTGTCAGATAGCCTCTTCTCTTCTTTGCATTGCCAATACTTGACTTACATCATGTAACCCAGCACAAAAAAAGATGTATGGTTAGGTACCACTGGCATACTTACAGCACGCATACATTTATTTTGGCCTACACAGACACAGCCACCCCTCCTGTTTTCAGCATGAAAAGCATGACGATAGCTGATGCTCTACAGTCTCTGTCCTCCCAAGTTTCTGGGATGGAGAAACTACCCCAAGTACTGCAAAGTGTCTCAGACAAACAGTAATAAAGTAATCAAAAAAAGAAAAAAAAAATAAAAATCACTTTCATCCGTTTCCTCCAGGGCCCAGGCAAGGCAGCAGCATCTGCTTGTTAGTGGTATATCGGGCAATAAGCTGTCAGAACGCACATTCGTGCCTGTTTATAGCCACTACCAGAGAAAAGCTCATTTGTAAGAATCATCACCAGCCATTGATAATAATCTAGTGGTAATGTTCACATTTTACCCCTGCAGTTTGGAAAGAACAGGAGCTAAGTCTCTTGATCCTACTTGATCTCTTCACCATCCCTTTAATAAATATGATAAGCTTTTCTCTGGAAAAGACAAGGAGAATAAAGTTTCCATGTAGCAAAAAAAGACTAAATGATAGCTAAATGCATACAAGCACAGATGAAATCAAGAAATAGGACTAATTATTGTAGAAATACAAAATGAGACTTTGCTTTTATTAGAGGCAACGCTGGGTGTCTGAAGAATTATGTTATGGTTCTTGTAGATACATGTCATTACACACCTAATGAAGTATTTTAACTGTTTCCTGAATGCTGCTCCATCATATGTATCATGAAAGAGATTTCATAAATCTAACAATTGGCAAGCACATCAGAGAGTTGTTTAACAGCTACCTTATATTGTTTAAAAAATTATGTAAGTGTCAGCATGTTGACTTATGAAGCATACTGGACTTATCTGCTGGCACAGAGCCTTGCTAACTTCAGTCCAACTTTACTCTCTTGGAATGAGCTTATTTAGTTTCCAGTGCTAAAACGGGCTTTAACTTTAAACCAAATAAGGCATCAGCTTGCCAGATTTGGAGGTGACGTTTGACTGTAGCTATTAAAGGGAGTAGAACCACTGATGAGTGAATGAGCTGAAAAGAAAAACAACTCCTTCCTCACAGTCAGCTTTAAGATTCTCCATTAGAACTTCTCCAGGATGTCAGAACAGAAGGGCAAACCCTTTTCCATATACAACAGGAAAACACATCCTCTCAGAAAACATTCAACTCTCATAAAAGTAATTAAGCATGAAATTTGAGAAGCGCAACAATTAAGCACAAAATTTGAGAGGTGTTTCGCAACTTACTTTTGGCTAGGAACCGTAATTAAAATACAAGCTGATATTTCATTAGACTCACAAAGAAACCAATAAAGGACAACAAATTTCTTCCCTGGTCACAATAATTTCTAGCCCCTGTAAAACAGGGAAAGGCACGGTAGAAACGCTATGACAGAAGCAACACTTCAGGTAGCCAATGCACTAATCAGAATCTTAGCAACCCAGATGGAAAGGCAACATATGCGTATGTCAGTCCACAAACAAGTTATAGATGTGAGTTTTCAAAACGAAGGGGAACAGTACTTCAATGCCTTCATGTGACTTAAGCATCTAATTCCATTCAATATGCTCTTTAGACTTTTTTGAAACAGTAGTCATTGTTTTATATATGCCCCCAACTTCTTTACATTTTTTGAAAATTAAAAGGAAAACAAGAAAATCAGTGCACAAATTTCAGATAAGATGAAAACTCAAATGAAAACAAGCACATCTGTAATGAAACAAGTATTTTTAAAAATAAAATACTTCCATTTCTTCCATAAGCATTTTACATGCTTAGAAGCATGTAAAACAGTTCTGAAATATACCATTTCAGTAAAAAAAATTACTTTCCACTTATTTGCTTGTTAATTTAGATCAGATCTTTAATGTTGGCTTTAAAAGGCTCTAAGACACCTACTCCTCACTTGCTAAGTACAAAGCTTCTTGGAGAAGGAGAGAAGGTTTAAGTCTTCAGTTTCTGCAGTGTTCTCAGAAGAAATTTATCACTCTTGAAAGATTAATGAGAGAAAAAAAAAAAAAAAAAAAGACCAGACATTCCTGGCTTCCTGAGCCTGCAGACAGAAAATTTAAGATGCTTATCATTAGTAGTTTGCTACTCAGAACCTAAACAGCAGGGAAAAGTACCAGAGCTATGTGAAAATGATAACTGAAAGTTTAAAATGAAAGGATAGTTGACCCAAATCACTGTTTCAAAATAACTATGAAGCTGGGCAGGAGATGTAGCAACGTCCTTCTCTACGTCACATAGAAATTTCCAGGCTGGAAATTTCTAAAGCCTGGGAGAGGGGTACAGTACCAGAGCCCCACTCCTCCTTTCTTTGTCAGGTGCATGAGAAGAATACCAGAGCTGTTTGTCATGCCAACTAGGAAAAGAAAAGAGGATTTTTCCTTTGCCAGGAAAAACTAAGGGTACTGCTAATTTATCAGACATCCTCTAACCAAAAGCTGATATGAAAAGTTCACCAGGATCCAAGTTATTAACCATTCCTGCTTCCTAACTGTGCAATTAGGAAAAACTTCAAACTGTACATAAACAGTGATATCTTCTTGCTTTGGGAAATTGTTTTAAAATAAGTAGCATTTATTATAAGAAGATTACCCATATACCCATGTGTTTTGAAATAAAAAACAGGCGGTGCAGCAGGGAATACTCTGGCCTTTCACCTCTGGAGAGCCAGTTTAAGTACATGCTGTTCCACATATGCAAGTGATTTTCAAGCTCCATTTACTATCCTAGGCTGTTGCTGTCTTAACTTCACAAACAGTGGTCTAGTCCAGCACAGTTTATCATGACAGAGACTAAGCTCTGAAATTGGACAGGAGGTTTATGGCTTAAAATGCATACTTTGAAGACTTTTTTTTGTTTCTGCCTCTACCAGGATTTATTCTAGTTCTGCGGCCTGCAGCAGAGCACTCCATGAGTTTACAGAAGGATTAATTGGTTTTAAACATGAGCTACTTTTAACTTATTTTTCATCTCTCGCTCTGCCAAATTGTCAGGAGAACATTTCCTTCCATCAAGGCAGGGACGTACTGGGAGAGAAAACAGGCAACTGACATCCAAAAATAATCTGATACGAGTTAGGAAGCACGCCTTTCACTACCACCAGGGGAAAATGATGCCATGCCGCAGACACAGGAGTTTGTTTACCCAAAGCTAGTGAGGTAGCATGGTACGCAATGACGAATTCGTGCGTCATGCTACTGCTCTGATGCCTGATTTGTGCCCCCAGACCTCAAATCTCAAAATCTTGAGTGATATGAAGACAATTGACACAGCTTCCCTCCTGCCTCCAGTTCAGTTAAATAAACAAATAAATAAATAAATAAATTAGAGCGGTTGTACTCTTTCAGATTGCACTGGGTAGAAAGATATCATTTGGCACAAAAATGAAATACCAATCTACAGAGCAAAAACCTACTTGAAACGTTATGGTTAGTCACACTGCAAACGAAAACACCATATTAAGATTCCAAGGAGGCTACTTTATACATAAATTCATAGCACAGCCACTAAATTCAGAGGATGTATATTTGCAGGTAAGAAAAAGTTATAACACCAATGATCTTATAGTACAACAAAACAAGAAAATCTAGAAAAATCTATTAAAAGTAATTGTTTTCTTATATGGAAGCTTCTATTGCACAAGAAATAGAGAAAACTTAAAATGTGACACTGCGACATATTTACAAAAATCCATTGTCATAGCTAGAACTATTATGAAAGCCAAAATGACGAGCAGAGAAACCTATAGCTAGGTATGCAGTTTGAAATTGGTATTATCATTATCTTAGACAACTCATCTTACTCAGTTTCATATTTCTTCATTACAATGAATCTTTAATTTCAGGATTGACTTATTTAGAAGCTGCTCAGTATGTCTAGCAAAGCCTGTCCCAGGACAGTATCCTTATATGTAAGCTGCCTTAAAACCAGACAAAAAGAAAATAGCCTTTACTTCACTGATGGGAATATACCTTTATTAAGTGGATAAAAGGCTCTAGCTTCAATCCAGCTCAGCTGGCCATTTTGGTATAGCATGAAAAAACAGAAGTGCTTTAGGGAGATAAAACAAAAAATGTACACGTACATTGTAGAGGGGTGAAGGACTTTCTTAAAGGCAATCACCGAAAAGAAACTAGGGGAGGGACAGTCTTATATCACAAGCATCAATTCAGTATTGCCTTTCAACTCTCTTTTTTTTGAGATTTCCAGGAGAAAAAGATTTAAATCTCAACCCATGACACATCAATAAAACAGCATCTAGCAATCGCTCTCTGGAACAACAGCACCTTGGAGAGCAAGTCACCCTTCAGTAAAACAAAAAAAAAAAAAAAAAAAAAAAAGAAAAAAAGGGGGGGGGGGGGGGGAAAAAACAAAAAAAACAACACACACCCACACACAAAACAACACCACTTTGATCCAGAGCTCAGTCTCATACAAGCATACAACTTCCACTGAAGCTAAGAGCAATCACCTGCCTAGAAAGAGGTTAAGCCTGCCTGCCCTACCCCTGCGTGTATCTAACAAGATTAGAAGGAATATATGAGCAGATCTCAGTATCATAGAGACATGAAAAAACTTTACAGGCACTTAAGGAATCCCAAATTACTTTCATCAACTAGGATTCGGGAGGCAGGGGGGAATCAACTACTTACTAACAGGAATTTTGAAGAAACCTCTCAAGTGAACAAGTTATTATACAAGCATAATTTTTGACACCAGAAACTCAGAATCCGTTCATGGGTTTGACCTGAGAATTTCTGATATTTCTCAATCCTTTCCTACCAAAGTGCACTGAAGGAGTCACTATTTGAGATTGCCAGTACTCAATGAAAAAGAAAATACAAACTGCACATGAAGGAACTCTTTCAATTAGTACATCTAATATGCTATGCATTCCCAGCTACGAATCAAAAGACACTACAGATTCACTAGGAAAAGATGGGTAAAAAAGGGTACCAAACACGCGAGTGTTTTCACTCAAAATAGTTATCAGGGAGGAAGAGAAAAGGTAAGAAAGCTAGGTGCTACTTTGTGTGTTCAAGGTCAGAATTTATCACTATGTAATTCAGCAGGTTCCGCACAGAGCATCAATATAGTGAAGGTATATATTGAATCAACCTCAAAACATGATAAAACATATCAAAGCATACACGCTACTCATAAGCAATGTGAGGACGTTTTTTCCTCAACTTCAAAACATACAGAATATTTGAGCTACCAAGATCGAGATACCCCTGACCTAAACACCAGCCTTGCTTTATTTCTTTAAATGTGCCTACCTTCCTTCACATCCCTGAGGTAAGTTGTGCCCCCACCAGCTCACGACAACTGTCACACTGCAAGCTCTTTGTGACACACATATGTTTTCTGATAGTTTACTTCGAAAGAGTTACTACCATTTATTTAATTCCAATCAGGGTGTGAAATATACTCTAATGATAGAAAAGGTCTTTGAAATATTGTGGAAAAGAACACAAATACAAAACCCCATATGAACAGTACTATCTACTAGCAAGCCCCAAGTAAAGGACAAACACAAGAGAAAAAAAAAATCTGACACTAACCTTCATAGCACTACAAAAAAAAAAACAAAACAAACCACAAACCAACCAAGCACCACCAAAACTCAGAATATCTTACTGAGAATGACTTTGACTAAACAGACATTAGCAGCAGACACAGAGAAGGACATTCAGTAAGTCAGAGTAAGAGGTGGAAGCCAATTTTATATCAAAATCTACAAACAGAAACTTTATGAAGTTCCATATCAGAAATGTTATGAATGGTATGAACCTGCATTTTATTCTTCCATCTCACCTACTGCTTTTTCTTGTCCATCAGAGACTCTTCTAAGCAGACTACAGCTAGTAAGAAAGGAAAGCACACGGAGTGAACAGAAGTGGGTAAGTCCTCTGCCACAAGGAACAAAACAAAACAAAAAAAAGCACACAAGACACCACCACCAAAACCACAAAATACACAAAATCACCACACACAAGTTTTCCTCAAAGGAAGAAAAATTATGTGTACTGTTATTACACCAAAATATATATCCTCATGAGTTTTTATTCTTTCCAAGTTCTCATTGATTTGCTGTTGACTTATTTAGACGGAGGAGGAAAAAAAAAAACAAAAAAACAAAAAAACAATACAGAAAACCAAACAACACACCACACTGCCTGATGACAGCTACAGATTCTGGCCTAGAAGAGGTCAAACTTTGAGCAAAGACATGCTTAAAGAACATTACCCATGTACCTATTAACTTTGCTAATATCGCATATAAAGAGAAATCTGTAACACCTCTGTAAGAAAGTGAGTGACCATGTACACCATTACTGAAAAATTCTCCATTTCTTTTTGAACAAAATATAAGGGATATGGAAGTCAGAATAAAGCCAATCAAGCTGATGCAAGAAAACCAAAAGGACTGCAAAGTATTTGTTCAGTAACACCAACAACCAGCAGAAGGTATCTGCAACTACCTTAAAAAAAGCTAAGACTTCTACAAAGAGAAGAGACATCATCAAGTAATTCTGCATTTGTCTTCCTCAGTATTAGAAATATGCATGACATCAGTCCAGATTTTTCAAGCCATTAGAGTTGGTGCATGCCATGGTCTCAAGTGACTGTAGCCAGAAAAACTCAGCTGAAGGGCTGGAAGGACGTTTTAGTGCAAAACACTATTACATTACAAATAGGCTAAGATGTAAAACAAGAGCTTGAGGGGGAAGTCTCCTTATCAATATTTCTGTTTACATTAAACAGAATCATGTACAAAGTTCAGAGCACTGCATTGTGTAGATGAAACACACACCAGCAACGTAATCAGCATGATATCAAACGAGCAACAGGGTTGCTTTAAGAAACCAGAAGGACACTGCATCCTGAAGCTTACTGATTGTTGGGCTGAGGGCGACGCTGAAGCAGCACATAAAGCTGATGTATTTGTTGTACACTTTCCAGCATTCAGGCTTTATTTGTCCGAGTTTGATACTCCCCTCGGTGGGAGGAGAAGCCAAGGGACTGGCTGACGTCACCCAAAGAGTAGGGATAAAGTGCAGTGCCTGCGGCTGTGGGATAAGTAAAACTTCCTAAGAGGCACACAAGGTCAGCTGCCCTGTCCGGCAGGTGCTCTGCTGACAGCACCCTTCCTCCTACAGCTCAGCTCCTCACATAGACCTAAGGAAAAAAAGAACAGTAACCAAGAAAAAGACAAACAAAACCTGTCCACAATGCCACAAAACGTTATTCTCCAAGGACCGGCACCCTGGGGATTCAGGCTCTCAGGAGGAATAGATTTTAACCAACCCTTGATCATAAGCAGGGTATGTACTCTTTCTATTTCCCTTCTATTTACTACATGTATTAGTTGTTGCAGATTTTTGCCCTTTACTTTTCTGGCGTTTAAAGATGCAGACGAAGCTGTGAGTAGATTAGCAAGTAGCTGCTAGTTCTGAGGAGAGCCAGCTGACTGCTAACAGTTTTTACAAGTTCAGCATGACATGTTTCTGAGATTGCTTTATTGGTCTAACCACATTTCTACTTATGCCTCAAAAATTAAATTCAAGTGCCTTGGCAGCCGAAAAACTCTGGCATGATTTCCCCAGGCATTCAGATGAGAAAATTAATTTTGAGCCTACTGAAGGCCAGACCCCACTTTTATCATTTTCACAACTAGCCTCTGCGATCACAGGGGGAGAAGACCACTTGGCAGCAGCTCCTCATGTCTGGAAGTTTGTGCTTTGCAAACTCCATGCCAATTTTACAAGATTAATCTGACTCTCCTTTAATTAAATCAAGTTCTGGTTATTGCCAGCAAAGGCAACAGCACCTGGTTTTACGTATGTAAAGGTTATAACTCATGAATGTTAAATCAGTGAACTATTAGAAAGTTATCCAATCCTGAATATGAAGGAGATAGTTCTTTGGTGTTTTCTGCCATATTTAGAAACAGACATTTACCTTACTCCCCTAAAAAAGGGCAAGAATCTGAGCCTTCTTTTTTCACAGATTTTGAGCTACTAATTGCAATTTCTTTAAGAAACCAGTTACTTGATGAATGGAGCATATAAAACACTGTCAGCTGCCCTGCATCTGCAGACATAGATCTACTGAAAAGACATGATATGTATTTTGATAATTTGAATATTTTGAAAACTGTGTTCAATGCACATGAGATCGAATCAGTTTTCCTTATATTTTTGCTGCTTTTCAGAACCTCAGACACACCGAGCCCGTGTCCCATGAGCCTCCAAATCACCAAAGCTATTTTTTTTTTTTTAAAGCCCTGCACTATGACTCAATATATACACTATGCTTGGTATTAAATAAATGTCAAGAGTCTTGAAGGATGGATACCACTGCTGATACCTTGCAGTAAATACTCTTCTAAACAAGGGTCTGTAGAAAGTTTAAGGACCAACCTTTCACATATTACACTAGTAAAAAATTATTTCATTCAATCTCTTATTCCAGACTTTCATAAGCGTAAAATATTTTATTTGAACAGAAGTAAAACAGAATGCTATTATTTGACTGTATGTAGCTTCATAACAAATACTCATAGGACATAGCAAAACCTTTGAAGAATAAGGAGACAAAAACACTGGAATAAAAAAGAAAAAAAAAAATCTCTGGATGTTTTGGGGACTTCATTGCCTTTTATGGGCCTCCAAAAGAAAAATAGTTTCCATTATCTCTAATGAAAAATATTTTAGCAGTGTCTGGTTTGTATTTTCTGTGTGTTTAGATTAAGTGCAATAAAGTTTAAAACTGCAATAACAAAGGATGTTACTATAAATGTAACTTTCTAAAGAATAAATTATTTTGCAATTGACTCACACCTACTAAGTGCCTCACAAGATAAAAGCCATTGGTTTCTAGCATATTACAGAAATGCTCAAAATCACATTTCAAGTAGAACTATGAAAAAAAATAGAGAGAGAAAAATGACATGTTTAAGTTTGCTTAGCTCAAGTTTAGTAGCGGCAGATTTGTTTAAAATTCATATTTTTGTTGCCACAGCATACATTTAGGAGAGTCCTTAAGTAAGTATTCATGCAGTACCCCTTAAGAAATAGTGAACACTTTGCAAGACCCATATGCCTTGCTTTTTGGAGCCTAGGTGTTCCTTTTATAAAAGGTATTACCAGCAGCCTGTTTGCATTTGGTTTAACTGTCCTGACAAGAAAAAAAAATTATTAGCGATTAAAACAATACATAGAAATTATTTTTAAACACATTTTGAATAAAATAATCGGACAGGCATTAACGTTTGTTTGGCTATTGTTCTTGTTCAACAAGAGAAAACTTTTACCAAGACATGTCAAGAGAGACAGACAACATAAAAGATCATCACCCACCTGTCTAAAGAACAGATGTCAAGTCAAAAACCTATCCGCGATTTGTTCTGTTGTTTTGACTGTTTCAAGCAAATGCAAAAACCACAGATCATGATCTGGGAGAGTAGGAAGAACAGAAGGGGTCTAAAACCAGACATATTCAGATTCTATTAGGGTCAGAAACAATGAATTAACTAGAAATAATGAAAACTTTTCTTGAAATCCTTGGAACTTTACATAGATGCAAGGAAATTACACCAATGAAACTGATCAAAACCCTAGTTTTAATGACACTGAATAATTTCAGTTTATCCTAACCAGAAGATAACATTTTGGGTTAAGCATTTAGAGGAATGCAATCCTAGAATAAGTCATATTGAATAAAGCATTACAGGAACAATTGAAACTTGTAGAGGTTGGAGGGAATGGCAAAATATTATCAACTCTAGATTTAAGTTCTATTTTAATATAAACCTTTACGGATCACTATGCAAGTATTTACCTTAACTCAATTTTATATTTAGCCAGTCTGTCTGCAGACATTCATAACTCTCTTCAGAGAACACAGAGCCTGAAATATTCACAAAGGTGTGCCATGATCAGCTTCACAAGTACATTAACAGACGCAGAGAGGTTTTCTTCAAAGTTTCACAGGAGACATTGCCTCTCATGCTGTTAAATAGTTACCTTGTCTCTGACAAGATCTGAATGCCCAACATATATCCTTGTATTTATGCAAATCTGAGATACCTAGGATACAGGAGCAAGGCGTGCCATACAGACACGTCCTGAAGAGCAAGGCATCAGCAGAATCCCAAAGCACCAGTAGAATCGACTTCACAAAGCCAGGGTGAGCAAGGAACAAACAGTCATAATACAATTCTAAGTGTTCACAATACACATTTAATGCATCACTGATAAGTTCCTTAAGAAACAGTATCACTTACATTATTGAGGCACCCACAATATCAGTATTTCACCCACGATATGGTGCAATCTTGCAATGTACAACCTGGCACAACCTTTCTACAAAACATAGGCTGTGGTACTTTTGTCTGCCCCACTTCCTCACAAGCAACAGTCAAGATTTTCCCCCTGAAACACTGAGAAGAGAGAAGAGCTGGCACATGGCCATACTGCTCCTACCCCATCCTAGCAGCAGATCTCCAGCTCTTTCCATCAAACACAGGACGAGCAGATGAGGGAAAGGATTACATGAGGGCAGGTAGTTCTGCACCCCAGAAGGCCTGGGCAAGTAGAGCTCAGCACCCCCATCAAGGTGTGAAGGCCCAACAGACACGTCCCAGAAGCCTGGCAATAATCAATTCATCTAAGAAACAGGAAATACAGACTCCTAGCCCTTTCCTTCTTTGCTCCCACCAAATGATGGTAGCCTTATCCAACCATAGAGTGGTATCACTGCAGCTGGTGACAATACGACAGGAAAATCCAAGGGATTGTGTATTATGACCAGCAACACAGAGTAGGTTAGGTCCTACTGGCAGCACAGCTGCAGAGGAACGTACCATGCCAGACAGAGATGCTGCTTTGTAAGGCAGGATCATTATCTCAGTACTTTGCTGCAGTATGCCACAGATACAGTAGGTGATTTGTTGTGACAGGTAAAAAGCATAATCTACGAAGTAACCTATATAAGGGTTGTTCAAGCAAGCTCACTCTTGAGAGGGAACCAAGAACAGCTGGTTTTGCCTATTTTGGGTATTAGAACATCAATAGTCACACTCGAACACTAGGAACTCTGCTGCAGTTTGTCATTCCACGCATGTCCTCAACACATGCAAAGTCAAGAGCCATTCCGGGTTAAAGGGAGAAGCACGATTGTACCTCTACCCCTGTCTTATTACAATAATGTAGGTGATCTCAGTGTAGCTCATTTACATTTACAGCTGTTGAACTTTGAGAAACCGACCATTTTGGAGACTTCAGACTTAGAATTTATGAGCAACTTCCTCGATTAATACTCAAATATCCAGGCACCTTAACACTTTGTTAAGCACACAATACATGAGTCCATTCGCTTGGAGGGCAAGTGGGTAAAAGCCTCCAGCCGGCTACAAGTACCCATTTGGAAAGTCTGCCTGACTTGATAATAGCCCATGCATTGCAGTTTGGTACAGTGAAATCAAAAATAAGTTTACATGCAGGAATGCAGAAAAAAGCCCACAAAACAAATTCTAAGCAATTTGAGCATTCAGACCCACCTAACAGAGATGGACAGCTGGAGAGAGGAGAGAATGACTCTATTTGGCTGATTTTTGCCATTGTTTCAATACTAATACAGTGCAACACATATCAAAAAGAATATTTCTATTCGACTTTTATGCTGACAGTACTGTCACATTCAGAGGCAACAAGTCTGCTAGGCTCACCATAGCCAGGGTTCAGAACACACTGGAGGTACACTGGGCAGCTTACTCTCTTCCTCTGCTGGAAACCACCAGAACCAAAGAACATCTCCACAGCATGTTTTCCAGCCCTCCATAACACTTACTTACTTTTAATAATTGAGACAGCACTTGCTTTGGCTGTAGCAGAACCTATGGTGAGAAAAATTCTCTCCAATAGCTTTTTACTTCATACATGACACAGATCAGAGAGCTGCTCTTGTAAGTAAGACTATACTGACATTTTTGTCCTTCACACTGGGATTCATTTACTTAAAAATCAGCAGCTATTTTGCAGTTATTAAAAGAAGCAGTTATTTTGGTTGAATCAATCTGTCCCCTTTGTTCTGCTGTTCCAGAAGAGCTGAATTCCAGGAGCTTATGTGCTATATCCACCTATTTCACGTTGCTGTCTTGGTTATCAAAGGTCACCCAAAATGGCAATACACACCCCTAAGGGACCTAAATCCCACTCAGTGACCAAAGACCTGTTTAAACGGTGTGGTGGTATGAGAAGTCACCTGTTTGTAAACAAAGGCCTGCAATTCTAGCATAAGTTTTAGTAGCATCTAAGGTCACGGCCTCTCTACAGTAATTACGTTAAAACAGAATTCTGTCGCATTTCAATTATTTTAACCATGATGTAGAAGATTATAAACAAGACCAAAAAAAGCAAGCATAGAAAGATAAGCTTAGGGCTATTTCTTTGAGTGTCACTGATGGTGGTACATTTCCATGAGGTATGAATTGCAGCACACAGATCACCTTGAAGGATCAGGGCCACCATTATTCAAATGCAATGGGACTTAAAGCTAAGCACTTTAAAGAGTTCAGGGTCTAGATTATACAAGAATAAAGAAAAAAATGTCACTTTAGTATTATTAGCATATTTCCAATTACTTAGCAATATAACAAGAGAGGCCATACTAGCAGAAAACACACTGTCGTATTTGTCCTTAAATGTGGTTAAAACTACAAGTGGCTTTCTATATTATCCAGTCAATGGCACATCATGCACACGAACGTTAAGTAGCACAATTTCTTAACAGTTCTATTCTTTTGCTATTGCCTGGAGTTGTAAGTGAAAAATGTAACTTTTTTTTCAAGCAAATTACACAATGGCAGTTGAGACGGAAGATTCAAAGACAAGTTATAGCAACTACAGAAAGCAGAGTGGAAACTATTTAATGCAGAAGTGCAAAGATAATTTCCATCTAAGTTGAAGTTATGACAAATAAAGCATTTATATGGTGATCTGATAACAGAACTACAGAGGGTCTGGCAGAATTAAGAACTCACTTTTTTTATAAGCAATCACATGGTATTTACAGGCCCACTCTCTCCCTGCCCCCCAAGCAACAGGAAATAGGGAAGCACGGTGAAGTTTATTTTCTTTATCAATTTTCAGGTCTGCGTGGTGCTTAAGCTGTTAAATTTTGGGGTTTTTTTCAGATTACACCTGGAAGCAAGGCTTCAGCTGCCAACCTGTGCCCTGGTGACGTTATTGTAGCTATCGATGGTCTAAGCACAGAGAACATGACGCATAACGATGCCCAGGAGAGAATTAAAGCAGCTGCACATCAGCTTTGTTTGAAAATAGAGAGGTATGTCTACATGACTGCTTACTTCTGAAAGAAGACACTACCCAGCCAACTGATTATACAGTACAAATACTATATAGTGTAACCATTTTAAAATAGTTTTAAGAATTTCACAAAACCTTTAAAGTTACAAGCACCCAGACCTACCTCACAAACTCCAGATCAGGCAATACTCCCCAGGACACAGGACACGTCTTCATGGGCACAAGAAGAATAGCTTCCCTCCGGCTACTCACCACACTATTGAGCTGTGAATCATACCACCTACTCTCTCTGCTGACTCCACAAGTCCTATCTTTGCTGTCAGTAAAGAAACAGTTCTTCATGGTCTTCAGAAATAATAAAACCCTCAGCTAGCTGTCAGTCATTCAGCCACCTCTCTGCTTTAACAGTCCCTCAGCCACAGGTGCTTATTATTGCCTCCTGCTCCCAATCACAAAGCTGCTGGTTTATCCTCCCAGTTTAACAGTCCCTCAGCCACAGGTGCTTATCATTGCCTCCTGCTCCCAATCACAGACAAAGCTGCTGGTTTATCCTCCCAATTAAGGAAAGCAACATCAGGTCAGACTTTCAGAAGAGGTGACAAAGGAGGGGGTTTCAACCCAATCTCTTTGGTCACAATTTATATTAAACCAAATACAAGATTCTCAAAGCAATGTTAAAAACAAAACTAAAAACCCCTCTCTTACCTAAACTGTCCAGAAACTGTCTGTGTTCATTTCTCTCAACTAAAGCCAGCAAGAGAAACAACCTGCATCTTCACATCTCCTAACTGAGTTTGCTCAGCCTTTAATCAGCATCACCTAGCAC